>NC_059256.1:1412993-1422993 GCF_017591435.1 Portunus trituberculatus | reverse complement strand
AGCACGGGGCGCACACACTCCACGCCCCGCAGGCCGCGGCACTCGCCCGCGCCCAAGAACCACACGTAGTAGGACGCCTTGCGCACCCGCGCCTCGGCAGGCCCACGCTGCCTCATGGTGGCCGCGCCCTCACACTCACTCACTCTCTCACTCCGTCCCTCCCTGACGCTGCACGGCGCAGCGCAACACTCGCCACACTCAACACACTCTCTCACTCTCACTGTGCCGGGCGTCCCCTCGCCGCCACTGCCGCTGCCTCACTACCACGGTACCACCACCAACACCACCTCACCACCACCACCACCACCACCTGCCGCTGCCGCCTGGCTGGCTGGCTGGCTCACCCTGTCTCCCACCCCTCACCACCCTCCCCCCACACAACACCATCCTCTCCCCTATTCCCTCCCCCCTCTTCCCTCCCCTGTGTGTCTGCTGCTGCTGCTGCTGCTAGTCATCCCCCAAGCCCCCACCACCCTACCCTCCCATCTACCTGCTGGTGAGGGTTGCCACCACTGCACACACACACACACACACACACACACACAGGGCAGCTCCACCACCACCACCACCGCCAGGGGAGGGCGAGGGGTGAGAGGTGAGAGGTGAGAGGCAGGGAGGGTGATGGAGAGAGAGAGAGAGAGAGAGAGAGAGAGAGAGAGAGAGAGAGAGAGAGAGAGGAAGCACCTTTACATCACACACACACACACACACCAGCAGATGACCGTGGTGAGCACACACACTGCTGTTTGGAAACCCTTGCTCTCTCTCTCTCTCTCTCTGACCACACAGTCACCAACCAGCGCCAGCCATCCAGTAAAAACACTCTTCTTTCACTCCTCGCATTCTCATTGGCTCTGGCACCGCCCTCTCTCTCTCTCTCTCTCTCTCTCTCTCTCTGCCGCCCCCCCGTCACTGTTACTTCCGCTACTGTCACGCCCCTCCGCGCCCCTCCACGACCCCAGTAACCTCTGCCTGACCTGAAAGAGAGAGAGAGAGAGAGAGAGAGAGAGAGAGAGAGAGAGAGAGCCTCGGGCACTTGTCTGGGAGAAATATTTGTACTTTCCTCCTCCCTTGAGAGAGAGAGAGAGAGAGAGAGAGAGAGAGAGAGAGAGAGAGAGAGAGGACATACCCCATTATAGGTCACCTTGACTCTCGTCTCTCGTCTCTCTCTCTCTCTCTCTCTCTCTCCTACAAACTCCAATACCCTTTAATCACCCCTACACAGCCCACCCCCACCCACCCCTACCACTAACACCCCTCTAGCACCACAACACAGTACACCACCTGACACACCCTTAGAAACACCTTAGCCAGCTCCAAGCCTGTTGATGTAGCATACTGCCCACCAGTGACACCCTCCAAGCACTGTGACCAGCTCCAAGCCCGTTGATGGAGCACTTGTCGACTCTCACTTCCTACCTACTCAGCGTGAATTGTATGTGTTCCAGCTCCAAGCCCGTTGATGGAGCACTTGTCGACTCTCACTTCCTACCTACTCAGCGGTGAATTGTGTTGTCCAGCTCCAAGCCCGTTGATGGAGCACTTGTCGACTCTCACTTCCTACCTACTCAGCGTGAATTGTTGTGTTGTCCAGCTCCAAGCCCGTTGATGGAGCACTGGTTGACTAACTTTTCAACGGCAAAGTACGATGTTATACCCTCCAGACACTGTGACCAGCTCCAAATACGTCAATTTGCCTACACTTTTAACTTTCCCGTACCTCACTCACCACTATACAAATAATCATCTTGTATTTCCCATTTTACCTACACTTCATAACTTTCCAGCACCTCTCACTATAGAAAAATAACTTACTTGTATTTCTAGCTAGTCAAATCCCGTTGTTGGAGGCATACTGTCCAACTACATCATTGCAAATCGTGGTGTTATACCCTCTAAACACTCGCCAGCTCCAAACACGTTGATGTAGCTTACTGCCTAACTAAACAAGGGTAAATCGTGTCTTATATCCTCTAAACACTCTCACCAGCTGCAAACACGTTGATGAAACACTTTGCCTTCTCTTCCTATATCTTGGACAGCATCTCACGCAAGTCTTGGGGAAAACAACTTGCATTTCTAACTAGAGGGTGAATCGTGAGGTTATGAACGACAGGGAGGGATGAGAATTGTTGTAAGTAAGGCAGGTTTTAGAGGATTAGTAAGGCATGTTTTAGAGGATTATTAAGGCATGTTTTAGAGGATTATTAAGGCATGTTTTAGAGGATTATTAAGGCTTTTAGAAGATTATTAAGGCATGTTTTAGAAGATTGTTAAGTAAGGCATGTTTGAAGATTATTAAGCAAGGTGTTTTAGAGGATTGTTAAGTAAGGCATGTTTAGAGGATTATTAAGGCATGTTTTTGAGGATTATTAAGTAAGGCATGTTTTAGAGGATTGTTAAGTAAGGCATGTTTTAGAGGATTAAGTAAGGCATGTTTTAGAGGATTATTAAGTAAGGCATGGTTTAGAGGATTATAAGCAAGAATGTACCTTTAAGTTTAGAATGTACCTTTAAAGTTTAGAATGTACCTTTAAAGTTTAGAATGTACCTTTAAAGTTTAAAGTTTAGAATATGTACCTTTTACAAGCAAGACACGTTTTAGAGAATTAAGACAGATGAGAATTATAAAAAAAATGTGTTAGAGAATTATGAAGTGTTATAATAAGACACTTTATGGAGGAACACAAGTAAGGAGACACTTCAGAAATCATACAAGTAGACATAGAAGAGAAATTAAAAGTAGACAAGCTATTGAAGGGAAATATTACAAGTAGGTTTTAAGTAGACAATATTTTATAAGTAGACAAACTAATATTCAAGAAAAACTATATCAAGACAAGTATTAAACAGGTACAAGACCAGCACTTCAGATCAGACCATTCAAACAACTTACTTATTAGAAGGTAAAGTATATTAGAATCCACACTTAAATACAAGTCACTTACAAAATACACTTAAAAAACAAAAACCGTAGCAGTAGTGGTGGTAGTTAAGGCAGTACCACCACCACCACCACCACAGCTGCCATCATCACCATTACATTCACCACAGTACCACACACGCCCTTGCTTGGTGCAGTAGTAGTAGTAGTAGTATAAGAGTAGTAGTGGTGGTGGTGGTAGTAGTAGTAGTAGTAGTGTCAGTCTTATCAGTAGCATCAGTAATAGTAGTAGTAGTATCAGTGGTATCAGTAGTAGTAGTAGTAGTATCAGTAGTAGTATCAGTAGTAGCTTTTTGATATTGTGGGACTATCGGTTTAGTGTCATTAGTAGTAGTAGAAGTAGTAGTAGTAGAAGTGGTAGAAGCATTTGCAGGTTTAGATGTAGTGGTAGAAGTAGTAGTAGTAGTACTGGCAGTATTAGTAGCAGGAGCAGTAGTAGCAGGAGAAGTAGTATCAGTAGTAGTAGTATCAGTAGTAGTAGTATCAGTAGTAGTCGGAGTAGCAGTAGTCGTAGGAGTAGTAGCAGTAGAGGTAGTAGCAGCAGGAGTAGTAGTAGAAGTAGTCATAGTACCAGCTTGTCTCTCGTTCCTCTTGAAAGATACAGTAGCAGTAGTAGTAGCAGTAGTAGTAGCAGTAGTAGTAGTAGTAGCAGTAGCAGTAGATGGCAGGTGGAAGATAATCTCGTTAGTAGGTGGATGAGCTTGTCCGTGTGCATGCCTGTCTGCCACCTGCCCTGACGCCGCCACCTCGCCACCATCCTGCGCCCCCTCCACCTCCACCTTGGCCAGCTCCTCCACTTGTTGCCTCCACCTGCACACACACAGACAAATATAAGCCACAGACAGACAGACAAATTTAAGCCACAGACAGACAAATTTAAGTCACAGCCAGACACAGACAAATATAAGCCACAGCCAGACACATACAAATATAAGCCACAGACAGACACACAGACAGACAGACAAATTTAAGCCACAGACACAGACAAATTTAAGCCACAGACACAGACAAATTTAAGCCACAGCCAGACACATACAAATATAAGCCACAGACAGACACACAGACAGACAGACCGAACACAGACAGACAGACAAATATAAGCCACAGACAGACAGACAGACAAATATAAGCCACAGACAGACACAGACAGACAAATATAAGCCACAGACAGACACAGACAGACAAATATAAGCCAGACAGACACAGACAAATATAAGCCACAGACAGACACAGACAGACAGACAGACAGACAAATATAAGCCACAGACAGACAGGAGGGACAGACAGACAGACAAATATAAGCCACAGACAGACAGGAGGGACAGACAGACAGACAAATATAAGCCACAGACAGACAGGAGGGACAGACAGACAGACAAATATAACACAGACAGACAGACCGACAGACAGACACAGACAAATATAAGCCACAGACAGACAGACAGACACAAACAGACAGAAGGGAATGTACACTTAGAGAGGTACTGACAAGGGACTAGCATACAGACAGACAGACACAGACAGACAGACATCACTATATACTAAAATAACTCAATACACCACATACATACAAACATACATACTCACACACACACACACACAGGCAAATATAAACACCACAATTCAATATACCAAAAAAAATAAAAAGGTTCCAACACCACAATCACCAACAGAGAATCGAACCCTCTGATACCACTTACATAAAAGGATTTGAACCTCTTTAGCCAGTTTCAATCCCTTAAGAGAATCGAACCCTCTTATACCACTTACATAAAGGATCTGAACCTCTTTAGCCAGTTTGAATCCCTTGAGAATCGAACCCTTATACCACTTACATAAAGGATCTGAACCTCTTTACCCAGTTTGAATTCCTTTAGCTAATATAAACTTAAAAATCCAATACACCAAGAAATAAAGGTTCCAACACCATTATCACCAACAGAGAACCAAACCTTCTTATACCACTTAAAAAATCTGAACCCATTTAGAGAATTGAACCCTCTTATACCACTTAAAGGATCTGAACCCATTTAGAACCTTTAGAACCTTTCACTAACCCAGAATATAGCAGTGTAGCATTAGTAGCAGTAGCAGTAGTAGTAGTGGTGGTGGTGGTGGTGTTAAGGAATCGAATCGCCTTTAGAAGGATTGGAGACACACCCACTCTTGTATCATAGAGTATCCAGTCTGCATCAACACAGTGCTTTCCCTCGGCGGCCCTGTAGTAGTAGTGGTAGTAGTAATAGTGGTAGTAGTAGTGGTGGTAGTAATAGTGGTAGTAGTAGTGGTGGTAGTAATAGTAGTAGTAGTAGTAATAGTGGCAGTAGTAATAGTGGTATTAGCGACTCGCTAGAAATAGAATGGTGGTAGTAATAGTAGTAATAGTTATGATAGTAGCGACTAATAGTAATAATGGAAGTTTTAGTAACAGTTAGGAGTACTTAATAGTAGTAGTAATAGTAGTAGTAGTAGTAGTAGTAGTAACAGTAGTAGTAGTAGTAGCAGTAGTAACAGTAGTAATAGTAGTAGTAGTAGTAGTAGTAACAGTAGTAGTAGTAGTAGTAGTAGTAGTAGTAACAGTAGTAGTAGTAGTAGTAGTAGTAGTAGTAGTAGTAGCATGCAGTTCCTAACCTGTATTGGTAGTAGGGCAGGTTGACAGCAGGCGAGGGCAGCAAGTCACGGATGTTGAAGACTGCCTTCTGTGCCAACCCCTCCACCACCCTCACCACCTGCCTCACCGCCACCTGCAACACCACACCATTTACACCACACCACACCACACCACACCATTTACACCACACCATTTACACCACACACCATTTACAACACCGTCCGTCAACACCACATTTACTACCTGCCTCGCAACACCGTCAACACCACATTTTTAACACAACACAATATTTACAACACTAATACCACACCGTCCGGCAACACCATTTACAACACCATATTTACAACACTAATACCACACCGTCCGGCAACACCATTTACAACACCATATTTACAACACTAATACCACACCGTCCGGCAACACCATTTACAACACCATATTTACAACACCACCACCACACCGTCCGTCAACACCACATTCACAACACCACCACCACACCGTCCGTCAACACCACACTCACAACACCACCACCACACCGTCCGTCAACACCACATTCACAACACCACCACCACACCGTCCGTCAACACCACATTCACAACACCACCACCACACCGTCCGTCAACACCACATTCACACCACCACCACCACACCGTCCGTCAACACCACATTCACACCACCACCACCACACCACCGTCCGTCAACACCACATTCACACACCACCACCACACCGTCCGTCAACACCACATTCACAACACCACCACCACACCGTCCGTCAACACCACATTCACAACACCACCACC
The DNA here is from genome assembly GCF_017591435.1 of Portunus trituberculatus. Classification (NCBI taxonomy): domain Eukaryota; kingdom Metazoa; phylum Arthropoda; class Malacostraca; order Decapoda; family Portunidae; genus Portunus; species Portunus trituberculatus. Next base: position 1,416,638 of record NC_059256.1, on the reverse strand, counting down.
ACACCGTCCGTCAACACCACATTCACACACCACCACCACACCGTCCGTCAACACCACATTCACAACACCACCACCACCACACCGTCCGTCAACACCACATTCACAACACCACCACCACCACCACCACCACACCGTCCGTCAACACATTCACAACACCACCACCACACCGTCCGTCAACACCACATTCACAACACCACCACCACCGTCTGTCAACACCACATTTATAACACAACACCGTCAACATCACCTTCACAACACCGTCAACACCATTTCCAACACCACCACACCGTCAACACATTTACAACACTACACTGTCAACTCTTCACATTTACAACACCGTCAACACCACCAAAAGAATCACCACCACATTCGTCACCACACTTCACCACCATAGACATTACCATAAATTACCACCAACAGCCACCTTCAACACCACAACACCACACATACGTCATCACCACAACACCACACATACGTCATCACCACAACACCACACATACGTCATCACCACAACACCACCACATACGTCATCACCACAACACCACCACATACGTCATCACCACAACACCACACATACGTAACCACCACAACACCACCACAACCATCTTCAAAACTTGCAACCACACTTTCTTTTCAACACCACAACACAACATACTGTCACAACACCACATACTGTCACCACAACACCACATACTGTCACCACCACAATCAAAATTCCCCTCCACACCTTTTCTTTCCACCACACACCACATTATCTTTCAACACCACAACACCACCACAACATCACAAAACGGTACCATAACTATAATAATCTTAACTCAATCACCAAAATCCAAGCAAGAATTAAAAGATTTGATTACATTCACCACCACACAACACCACACATACCTTATCCAACGAAGTGGTGTACATGTTATCACCATTCGGCGGGGAGGCACCAGTCACCACCGCCACCACCACAGCATCACCAGCCACACCACCCACACTACGCCTGAACACGTGCCGCCAGTCTAGAACCCTGCTGTCAACACCACCTGCAACACCAGTCAACATCAGTCAACACCAATACACTAACAGCAGGTTTTAAGTACGTGTAGCAATGGTGATATCGGTGTAGCGACAGCAGACACCAGTCAACACCAGTCAACACCCACACACTCACCCATACACCCACTCTCACCCATACACACCAGCAACAATGTCAAAGTCACGTCCCACACACTCACCAAGCAACAATGTCACCATCAGTCACCGTCAGCCAACACTCACCACTCACTCAACAACCACCCAACACCCACCCAACACCCACCCAACACCACACCCACCCACCAACACCACCCACTCAACACCACCCACTCAACACCACCCACTCAACACCACCCACTCAACACCACCCACTCAACACCACCCACCAACACCCACCCAACACCCACCCAACACCCACCCAACACCCACCCAACACCCACTCACCCAGTAGGTTATAAGACGGTGTAGGAATGGTGATGTCAGTGTGGGCGTAGCAGAGTGTGGTGATGCTGGCGTTGGATACAGGCACCAGGAAGGGAGTCGGCTCATCCACACACACGTCAGCCTCCACACTAGCAGGGATTAGCCTCACTCCACCTGGCAAGACACGTTTGTCCATCATCACCGTCACCTGTGTGGAGTGAGTGGACGGTCGGTGGCGTGGAGAGGTGGAAGGTTAAGGAGTGGAAAGGGAGTGGATGGATAAGAAGGAGGCAAATATAAATGGTTGTGTGGATGGTCAGGAGTGGATTGGAAGTGGATGGTTAGGAGTGGATGGTCAGGAGTGGATTGGAGTGGAGGTGGATGGTCAGGAGTGGAGTGGAGTGGTAGTAGTAATAGTAGATAGTAATAATAGTAGTAGTAGTATAGTAGTAATAGTAGTAGAACTAGTAGTAGTAATAATAGTAGTAATAATAGTAGTAGTAGTAGTAATAATAGTAGTAGTAATAGTAGTAGTCATAGTAGTAGTAATAAATAATCATAAGCTAACAATAGTAATAGTAACAAAATAATAGTAGTAGTAGTAATAGTAGTTATACTCATAACAGTAGTAACAAGCAAACAGTAATATTAGTAGTAGTAGTTCACGATGAATAGTGGTAGTAGTAATTTACGATGAACAGTGGTAGTAGTAGTGGTAGTAATAGTAGTAGTGGTAGTAATAGCAGTAGTGGTAGTGGTCGTAATAGTAGTGGTAGTAATAGTAGTAGTGGTAGTAGTAGTAGTAGTAGTGGTAGTAGTAATAGTAGTAGTGGTAGTAGTAATAGTAGTAGTGGTGGTAGTAGTAGTAATAGTGGTAGTAGTAGTAGTAGCGGTAGTCGTCACTTTACCATAATGTTAGGGTGAGGCGGGGTGAGAGAGGGCCGCCCCACCGCCTGTTCAGGGTGTGGGCGTGGGTGTGCGGGGCAGCGGGAGAGTGCGGGGAGGGGCGCTGGCATTCCTTCCACTCCCACACACCTGAAAACGCACACATTGTGAAACGTACACATGTAAACACACACACACACACACACACACAAGCAAACAAACACACACACACACACACTCAAGCAAACAAACACACACACCCACACACTCAAGCAAACAAACACACACCTACACACTCATGCAAACAAACACACACACTACACACTCATGCAAAACACACACACACACACAAACACACACACACACTCAAACAAACACACAGACACTCATGCAAACAAACACACACACACACACACTCATGCAAACAAACACACACACACACACTCATGCAAACAAACACACACACAGACACTCATGCAAACACACACACACACACACACACTCATGCAAACACACACACACAGACACACACACACACACACACACACTCAACAAACACACACACACACACACACACAAACAAACACACACACACACACACTCATGCAAACAAACACACACACACACACTCATGCAAACAAACACACACACACACACACACACACACAAACAAACACACACACACACACACACACACACACACACACACACACACACACACACACACACACACACACACACACAGACACACACACACACACACACACTATACACAACACACACACACACACACACAAACACACACACACACACACACACACACACACACACACACACACACACACACACACACACACACACACAACAAACACACACACACACAAACACACACTCATGTAAACACACACACACACACACACACACAGACAATAAAACACACACACACACACTCATGTAAACACACACACACACACACTCAAGCAAACAAACACACACACACACTCATAAACAAACACACACACACACTCATGCAAACAAAACACACACACACACACACAAACAAACACACACACACACACTCAAACAAACACACACACACACACTCATGCAAACAAACACACACACACACACTCAAACAAACACACACACACACACACACATGCAAACACACACACACAGACACACACACACACACACACACACAGACACTCATACAACACACACACACAGACACTCATGCAAACACACACACACACACACACACACACACACAGACACTCATGCAAACAAACACACACACACAGACACTCA
>NC_059256.1:1260493-1387993 GCF_017591435.1 Portunus trituberculatus | reverse complement strand
GTTGGTTAAGCCGGCAACACCTTCACGCAATGCTCAACGCTGGGGAGGGCGGGACAGCGGGCCAACTTACTAAGGGACACCGGGCCAACTTACTAACAACACAAACACATAAATAAATAAAAAAATAAATAAATAAATGGAGAGAGAGAGAGAGAGAGAGAGAGAGAGAGAGAGAGAGAGAGAGAGAGAGAGAGAGATAATTTTTCATCTTTGCAGTGTTCCAAAACTCTTAAAATAATAATAATAATAATAATAATAATAATAGTAATAATTTGTGCACATAAAACACAATATTTGCAATTAATGGTCTTTATTACATACAATAATAATAATAATAATAATAATAATAATAATAATAATGTCAATGATAATGATAATAATAATAATAATAATAATAATAATAATAATTGTAGCAAACAGGAACACACGAGAGAGAGAGAGAGAGAGAGAGAGAGAGAGAGAGAGAGAGAGAGAGAGAGAGAGAGAGAGAGAGAGAGAGAGAGAGAGAGAGAATATCTGCCCCTTAAGCATCAAAATAATAATAATAATAATAATAATAATAATAATAATAATAATAATAATAATAATAATAGTAGTAGTAGTAGCAGCAATAATAGTAATGAGATCTCTATATATATACATTATTCTCACAATCATCATCAGCAGCAGCAATAATAATAATAATAATAATAATAATAATAATAATAATAATAATAATAATAATAATAATCTCTCTAATTTTCTTTTTCCTTACATCCTAAATTTAGCAAAAACACTATCTCTAATCTCTCTCTCTCTCTCTCTCTCTCTCTCTCTCTTTATCCAAAATTGTCACACACTATCTCTAAATCTTTTTTTTTCTTTCTTTTTCTCTATCTCCTCTCTTTAATTCCTAGCTTATCCTATCTCTCTCTCTCTCTCTCTCTCTCTCTCTCTCTCTCTCTCTCTCTATTCTAATATATACATCCTATCATCCTCTTCTTCTTCTCTTTCTCTAATAATTGTTCATATAATAATAATGAGAGAGAGAGAGAGAGAGAGAGAGAGAGAGAGAGAGAGAGAGAGAGAGATAATAATAATAATAATAATAATAATTTTTCTCTCCTCTCAAAAAATAAATAAATGATTCACTAAATCAATATAAAAGATTAATATTTTTCTTCAACCAAACCAAAACAAACGACAAAGCGTCCAAACGGGGCATTGTGGGTAAGTCTGGGGGGTAGGGGGCTGGGTAGGGGTGTGTAGCATTGTGTGGGGGTGAGGGGGTGACAGGGGGCCATTTTTGGGGGTTGTAAGGGGTCACAGGGGGCAGAAATCCTTAATCCTACTGTACAATGTTGAAAAAACGTACAATTAATGAGAAAATGGTAAATATGTTAATAAAAATGCGACTTTCTTGAAAAAAAACGCACGAATATTGAAAAAAAAACATATATTGAAAAAAAAACGTGATTATTGAAAAAAACGCAGGAATATATAAAAACGTTAAATTATTGAGAAAAAACTGGAAAACTTAAGATTGTAAAGAAATATGTAATGCTGAGAAAAAACACCAGAATATTGGCCCAAAAAAACAAACAAACAGAAGGAAATAAATAAAAAAAGCAGAAATGTTGAAATAAAAACGCAGGATTATTGAAAAAAAAAAAAACGTACTGATAGCAAAGAAAATGTGGTAATATTGAATAAAACGCAGGAATATTGAGAAAAAACACATTGAAATTAATGAAATAAAAAGCAAAAAAAAAACTGAAAAAAACGCAGAAAAATAAAAAAAACCAAAATCTTGAAAAAAAAACAAATATTGAAATAAAACAAGGAAATTTTAAGAACACAAAAAATTGACAACACAAAAATATTAAAATAAATCAAGAAAATAGAAAAAAAAACACCAAAATCTTGAAAACACGCAGGAACTTGAAAAAAAAAAAAAACGCATTACAACAGAAAAAACCTCAAATTTTAAAAAACGGGAAATTAAAAACAAACGTAATACTGAAAAAAAAAACACCGAATTCTCAGGAAAATGTCAATAAATGTCCAGGAAAAGACAAAACAAATAAAAGGAACAAATGTCAAAAAATGTCCGTTTGTTGATAAAAATGGCGATTGGAACCAAAAATGCTGAAAAAAACGTCAAATTAAAAAAAAAAAAAAAAAAAAAAAACGCAGAAATTTGAGAAAGAAAACGTAAATGATAAAATTTTGCCAAAAAAAAACAAATGGAAATAATTGAATAAAACACCTGATAATAGAAGAATTACCATATATAACAAAAAAAAACACCAAAAAATATTGAAATTAAACCAAAAATCCAAAAATCTCAATAAAACACCACAAATATTCAAATAAAACCAAAAAAACACAAAAATACAAATAAATAATAATAATAATAATAATAATAATAATAATAATATTAATAATCTTATACTAGTCTATATCACTGTTCATGAATGTGGCGGTGGTGGTGGTGGTGGTAGTGGTGGTGGTGGTGGTGGAGGGCATTGGCGGCGGTGGTGGTGGTGGCGGCGGCAGTGGAGGGTTGGGCAGGGGGGAGTGGCGATCCCCCTAACACCTGGTCCACACTGGAGAAGGCACACGACCCCAGGCCAGACCGGGACATCAGGGTCAAAAGCTGCTTAGTGTGGGCCACGCAGATTTCCAGCGGGGGGCGGCGGGGCAACTGGTGGGACTCTGGGGGGTGGGGCAGGGCGGGGCACATTAGGTCACACAGTTTTGTTAGATAGGGTGGAATCGAAAGCTCTTTGTCTCATCAACTCCCCTCCTCTGAGTGACTGTCTTCAGCCTCTTTCTCACCACAATGTTGCATCTCTTGCTATCTTTTATCGCTATTTTCATGCCCTAAAGAGTTAACCAGTACTCTCAATCCTTCACCACTACTCTGTCCACCTCCCTAAAGAGTTAACCAGTACTCTCAATCCTTCACCACTACTCTGTCCACCTCCCTAAAGAGTTAACCAGTACTCTCAATCCTTCACCACTACTCTGTCCACCTCCCTAAAGAGTTAACCAGTACTCTCAATCCTTCACCACTACTCTGTCCACCTCCCTAAAGAGTTAACCAGTACTCTCAATCCTTCACCACTACTCTGTCCACCTCCCTAAAGAGTTAACCAGTACTCTCAATCCTTCACCACTACTCTGTCCACCTCCCTAAAGAGTTAACCAGTACTCTCAATCCTTCACCACTACTCTGTCCACCTCCCTAAAGAGTTAACCAGTACTCTCAATCCTTCACCACTACTCTGTCCACCTCCCTAAAGAGTTAACCAGTACTCTCAATCCTTCACCACTACTCTGTCCACCTCCCTAAAGAGTTAACCAGTACTCTCAATCCTTCACCACTACTCTGTCCACCTCCCTAAAGAGTTAACCAGTACTCTCAATCCTTCACCACTACTCTGTCCACCTCCCTAAAGAGTTAACCAGTACTCTCAATCCTTCACCACTACTCTGTCCACCTCCCTAAAGAGTTAACCAGTACTCTCAATCCTTCACCACTACTCTGTCCACCTCCCTAAAGAGTTAACCAGTACTCTCAATCCTTCACCACTACTCTGTCCACCTCCCTAAAGAGTTAACCAGTACTCTCAATCCTTCACCACTACTCTGTCCACCTCCCTAAAGAGTTAACCAGTACTCTCAATCCTTCACCACTACTCTGTCCACCTCCCTAAAGAGTTAACCAGTACGCTCTATCCTTCATCACTTTCACTGGCACACTCTGGAACTCCCTGCATGCATCTGTATTTCTGACTTCCTACGCCTTGTCTTCTTTTAACCACTTCAGCGCCATGATGTGTTGTCTTAATTGTTCAGGTTACTAATTGGTGATTTTATACAACTTCAGAGATTTATGTGAGGGTTGAAACAGTGAATACTCTAGTCATTAATTATCTAATCTCCATACAGCCTTCCTAATGTACACAAAATTGTTTAACCTTACCCAAAACTCAAGGTAGGAATGTGTTCTAATATGCCCAAAATTACCTCAAAAATACCCTAAAATATATTAAAAAGTACCTGAAAAATGCCCTAATATGCCCAATTACCTAAAAAAAATACCCTAAAATATATTAAAAAGTATCTGAAAAATGCCCTATGCCAAAATGACCTAAAAAAATACCCTAAAATATATTAAAAAGTACCTGAAAAATGCCCTAATATGCCCAAAATTACCTAAAAATACCCCAATATTAAAAAGTACCTGAAAATGCCCTAATATCCCAAAATTCCTAAAAATACCCTAAACTATAAAAATTCCTCAAAACGTCCTAATATGCCAAAATGACCTAAAAATACCCCAAAATATTAAAAATTACCTAAAAAATGCCCTAATATGCCCAAAATTACCTAAAAAATACCCTAACATTAAAAAGTACCTGAAAAATGCCCTAATATGCCAAAATGACCTAAAAATAAATACCCTAAAATATTAAAATACCTGAAAAATGCCCTAATATGCCCAAAATTACCTAAAAAATACCCTAAAATATAAAAAAAATTCCTCAAAAATGCCCTAATATGCCGAAAATTACCTAAAAAAATACCCTAAAATATATTAAAAATTACCTAAAAAATGCCCTAATATCCCCAAAATTACCTTAAAAATACCCTAACATTAAAAATTACCTGAAAAATGCCCTAATATGCCTAAAATGACAAAAAAAATTAATATAAAAAATTACCTGAAAAATGCCCTAATATGCCAAAATGACCTAAAAATACCCTAAAATATTAAAAATTACCTCAAAAATGCCCTAATATGCCCAAAATTACCTAAGAAAATACCCTAAGATATATTAAAAAGTACCTGAAAAATGCCCTAATATGCCCAAAATTACCTAAAAAATACCCCAATATTAAAAAGTACCTGAAAAAATGCCCTATCCCAAAAATTACCTAAAAAATACCCTAAACTATAAAAAAATTACCTCAAAAACGTCCTAATATGACAAAAATGACCTAAAAAATACCCTAAAATATTAAAAATTACCTCAAAAATGCCCTAATATGCCCAAAATTACCTAAGAAAATACCCTAAGATATATTAAAAAGTACCACAAAATGTCCTAATATGCCAAAATTACCTCAAAAAATACCCTAACACTAAAAAGTACCTGAAGGGGATAAGAGGGAGGTATCGAGGCATTTGCTCCACAATATTGACGCTTTTCTTCTTTATAGAGCCAACATTCAAGTGGGCCTATTTATTTTTTTCCCCCTTGGCTGGCCCTCTTCCCTACATAAAACACACACACACACACACACACACACACACACACACACACACACACACACACACACATGAGAACAATGGTATCGTACATTTCGAAATAAAAAAAGTAAATTTAAACACTCAAACAACTAAGATATCTATAAAAAAATTAACAAAAGCACTTTTATATACATCAGCACACACACACACACACACATTGACCAAGACAGACAGACAGACAGTGACCCCATCTGACCTAGTATGGCTGAGTTGAGTGACTGGCAGACAGGTTCTCTCTGTAGTGGGTCAAGCTGCCACCCTACCGGGCTGCTCCAAGGGTCATTGTAGGCAAGCAGGCTGAACGCGTCCTGTACATGGAGACACACAGAGAGAGAGAGAGAGAGAGAGAGAGAGAGAGAGAGAGTGTTATAGTTTGACAGATACCCATAAAAAACAGTATTCCTCCTTAAAACACCCTAAAACACTTCAAAATCACACAATATCACTTTAAAACACCCTAAAAACACACACTTTCTCTTTAAAACACCCAAAAACACCAAATAAAACACACAATATTCTTTTAAAACACACTTCAAAACATAATCCTCTTAAAACACCCTCAAACACACACTTTCTCTTTAAAACACCCAAAAACACTTAAAAACACACAATATTTCTTTAAAACACCACTAAAAGCACAATTCCTGTTTGAAATAGTCCAAAACACTGCTAACTTTAAAACACCCAAAAACACACTTAAAAACACAACATTACTTTAAAACACCCCATAAAAACACAGCTGCCTCTACACACACACACACACACACACACACACACACACACACAGATAGACAGACACACTCCACACACACACACAGACAGACACACACACACACACACACACACACACACACACACACACACACACACACACACACACACACACACTCACAGATAGACAACACATGCTAATACTGAAGGAGGATGGAGACAGACAGACAGATATACAGATATATACACACACACACACACACGGTAGCTCAGTGGTTAGAGCGCTGGCTTGACAAGCCAGAGGACCGGGGTTGGATTCCCCGGCCGGTTGGAGATATTTGGGTGTGTCTCCTTTGACGTGTAGCCCCTGTTCACTGTTCACTGTTCAGTGTTCACCTAGCAGTGAGTAGGTAGGGGGATGTAAATGGAGGAGTTGTGAGGTTGTTGTCCCGGTGTGTGGTGTGTGCCTAGTCTCAGGCCTAGCCCAAGATCGAAATAATGAACTCTGAGCTCGCTAGGGTGACGTCTGGCTGTCTCTGAAGGGAGCAGATCAAACAGTGAATCACACACACACACACACACACACACACACACACACACACACACACACACACACACACACACACACTATATTAAGACCCAGATTGGAATATGCAGGAGTAGTATGGATCCCTCACAAAAAGAAACACATAAGGAAGTTGGAGAGACTACAAAAAATGGCTACAAGAATGGTTCCAGAATTTGAAGGGATGACATATGAGGAGAGACTAAAGGCTATGGATCTCCCAACCCTGGAACAAAGAAGAGAGAGAGAGAGAGAGAGAGAGAGGGATCTGATACAAGTTTACAAATTGATCAACGGAATGGACCAAGTGGATAATGAGAAAGTGATCCTGAGAGAAGAATATGACACTAGAAGCACAAGATTGCATAGTAAGAAACTGAGGAAGGGAAGATGTCCGAGAGATGTTCAAAAATAGAGTTTCCCGCAAAGATGTGTTGAGACGTGGAACAGTTTGAGTGAGGAAGTGGTGTCACCAACGAGTGTGCACACCTTCAAACAAACATTGGACAAGTGTACATATGGAGACAGGGCCACACCAGCATAAAGCCCAGGCCATGGAAAACTACACACACACACACACACAGATAGACAGACAGCACATGCTAACACTGATGGAGGATGGAGAGACAGACAGACATAGACAAATACACACACACACACACACACACAACACATGCTAACACTGATGGAGGATGCAGACAGACAGACAGATACACACACACACACACACACACACACACACACCTGCAGCATCTTCTTATTCTGGTCACTCTTGCCGAGATGGACCTTTAGAACCTGGCTCATGTGCTGCACCTCTCGCCCAAACCTCAGCATCCTCTCAATGGCCGCTGGACTGCCCCCACACATCTTCCTGCCGCCGCCGCTGCTGCCTCGACTGCCCCCGTGTTCTATGTCTGATGATTCAAAGGTTGCCTCATTATTCTGCCCTTAAAAGCACCAAAACATCCCTAAAACATTTATAAAACTCATCAAAACATCCCTAAATATAGATACCCCTTAATATTCCTAAAATATTTGTAAATCCCCTTAAAAACATCCCTAAAACCTTCAAAAACACGTACACCAAAACATCCCTAAAACTCACCAAAACATCAAAACATCCCTAAATAAAAAGATACCCTTAAAATTCCCAAATATTTGTAAATCCCCTTAAAAACATCCCTAAAACCTCAAAACACTAAAACAACACCAAAACATCCCTAAAACATTTATAAAACTCATCAAAACATCCCTAAATAAAAAGATACCCCTTAACATTCCCTAAAATATTTGTAAATCCCCTTAAAAACATCCCTAAAACCTTCAAAAACATGAACACCAAAACATCCCTAAAACTCACCAAAACATCAAAACATCCCTAAATAAAGACACCTTAAAATTCCCTAAAATATTTGTAAATTCCCTTAAAAACATCCCTAAAACCTTCAAAAACACTAAAACACCAAAACATCCCTAAAACATTTCTAAAACTCATCAAAACATCCCTAAATAAAAAGATACCCCTTAAAATTCCCTAAAATATTTGTAAACCCCCAAAACATCCCTAAAACCTTCAAAAACACTAAAACATCCCTAAAACATTTCTAAAACTCATCAAAACATCCCTAAATAAAGATACCTTAAAATTCCCTAAAATATTTGTAAACCCCCAAAAAACATCCCTAAAACCTCAAAAACACTAAAACAACACCAAAACATCCCTAAACATTTCTAAAACTCAAAACATACATCCCTAAATAAAAGATTCCTAAAATATTTGTAAACCCCCAAAAAAACATCCCTAAAACCTTCCAAAACATCAGACCACCAAAAAACCCTAAAATATTTAAAAAAAAAAACCTAAAAACAAAAACATCCCTAAATAAAAAAAATACCCTTAAAATTCCCTAAAATATTTCAAATCCCCATCCAAAAAATCCCTAAAACCTTCCAAAACATCCCTAAAACCTTCTAAAACATCCCTAAAACCTTCCAAACCATCCCTAAAACCTTCCAAAACATCCCTAAAACCTTCCAAAACATCCTAAAACCTTCCAAAACATCACTAAAACCTTAAAAAATATCACTACTACCTTCCAAAACATCCCTTAAATCTTCCAAAACATCCCTAAAACCTTCCAAAACATCCCTTAAAGCTTCCAAAACATCCCTAAAACCTTCCAAAACATCCCTTAAACCTTCCAAAACATCCCTAAAGCTTCCAAAACATCCCTAAACCTTCCAAAACATCCCTAAACCTTCCAAACATCCCTAAAACCTTCCAAAACATCCCTAAACCTTCCAAAACATCCCTAAAACCTTCCAAAACATCCCTAAAACCTTCCAAAACATCCCTAAAACCTTCCAAACATCATCCCTACCTTCCAAAACATCCCTAAAACCTTCCAAAAGCTTCCAAAACATCCCTAAACCTTCCAAAACATCCCTAAACCTTCCAAAACATCCCTAAACCTTCCAAAACATCCCTAAAGCTTCCAAAACATCCCTAAAACCTTCCAAAACATCCCTAAAGCTTCCAAAACATCCTAAAAGCTTCCAAAACATCCTAAACCTTCCAAAACATCCCTTAAATCTTCCAAAACATCCCTTAAAGCTTCCAAAACATCCCTAAAACCTTCCAAAGCATCCCTTAAAGCTTCCAAAACATCCTTAAAAGCTTCCAAAACATCCCTAAAACCTTCCAAAACATCCCTAAAGCCTTCCAAAACATCCCTAAAAGCTTCCAAAACAACCCTAAAACCTTCCAAAACATCACTACTACCTTCCAAAACATCCCTTAAATCTTCCAAAACATCCCTAAAATCTTCCAAAACATCCCTAAAACCTTCCAAAACATCCCTAAAACCTTCCAAAACATCACTAAAACCTTAAAAAATATCACTACTACCTTCCAAAACATCCCTTAAATCTTCCAAAACATCCCTAAAACCTTCCAAACCATTCATAAAAACTTCCAAAACATCCCTAAAACCTTCCAAAACATCCCTAAAACCTTCCAAAACATCCCTAAAACCTTCCAAAACATCCCTAAAAGCTTCCAAAATATCCCTAAAGCCTCCTCGACCGCCCCTGTGTTCTGTCTGGTGGGTGACATTATACTGCATTGTCTCAAGTACTATTTCCGTGTTCTGAAGTATTTTTGTGGTTATTAGAGAGAGTTTTGTTATTCTGCATTTTTAAATCAGGTATAAAATAATAATAATGATAATAATAATAATAATAATAATAATAATAATAATAATAATAAATGATAATAATAATAATGATAATTCAAATTCTTTCATACACACACACAGACAGACAGCTCAGATGCTCACACACTGTATCCACTCTTAATAATAATAATAATAATAATAATAATAGTAGTAGTAGTAGTAGTAGTAGTAGTAGTAGTAGTAGTAGTAGTAGTAGTAGTAGTAGTAGTAGTAGTAGTAGTAGTAGTAGTAGTAGTAGTAGTAGTAGTAGTAGTAGTAGTAGTAGTAGTAGTAGCAGCAGCAGCAGCAGCAGCAGCAGTAGTAGTAAATGTAATACAGTGGAGACTCAATACCTGAACATCTTAACACTCAAACTTTTCAATGCTCGAACACAAAACTGATTCAATGCTCAGTTAAAGACTCCCTGGCATCCCCCTCCCCCCCTCCACCAGCTGTGACTTCTGCAGCGGTCACCAGGATAACACTCTCCTGCATTCTGCCTGCAGTTCTTCATCTACAAACTCACATAAACACCACAAACTAATGAATTGTGGAAATACGTGGCAATCAAACGGCTGCACATTTGGTCATATGCAAAGCTCTGTCATCACCCTTCTCACTGTGTCGCTGTGATGCTGTGTTGCTGGTAATTTGGTATACTGAATAGTGGTGTGCATCCCTTGTTAGTCTTTCCTTTGAAGTGGTGAGTGACATATGGCAGTGTTGTAGGGAGTATCAGCCTCACCTTCTGCGTCTGTACATTTAAGTTTTGTTTAGTCCTGCTGCAGTGTTGGGAAAAATGACATTCTTCTGCGAGGTGGTGGTGAAAATAAGGAATGTGGTGAGTGTGGGTGGTGGTGAAAATAAGGAATGTGGTGAGTGGTGAAAATATAGAATGTGTTGGTGGTGAAAATAAGGAATGTGAGTGAGGCTTATTAGTGGTGAAAATGGTAGAATGTGAAAATAAGGAATGTGGTGAGTGTGGCAGTGTTAGTGGTGAAAATAAGGAATGTGGTGAGGCTTATTAGTGGTGAAAATATAGAATGTGGTGAGTGGCAGTGTTAGTGGTGAAAATAAGGAATGTGGAGAGGCTTATTAGTGGTGAAAATAAGGAATGTGGTGTGTGGCAGTGTTGGTGGTGCACAGCCTCCACTAGTAGGTTCACAGAAATCCCACAACCAGAAACATTATAAAGACGTTTTCATGGATTGTGGCTCATCCTGTGGTGGCCTCCCTCCTCCTCCCCTCCTCTTCCAAGTCCTCACCCATCCATCACCAGCCCTCCTCTTCCAAGTCACCCATCACCACCCCTCACTTACTCTATCTACAAACCAAAATTGTAAAAACTTTGAAATTTTTATAAACTTGAGGATTTGCTAAGATCCGAACGAACGAGCTGGTTTGCAGGTATGAGGAGTCAAACTTTTTAATCCTCAGACACACATTTGGAATTAAGTAAGTTTAAGTTCCAGTACTGAGTCTCCACTGCAAATGACAATAATCCTCTCTCTCTCTCTCTCTCTCTCTTTCTCTCTCTCTCACACACACACTCACCCATCGCCTCCTCTTCTTCCTCCTCCTCCTCCTCCTCCTCCTCTTCTTCTTCTAAATGCTTATCGAACCCATTAGCAAAACCATTAGAGTGTGCGGCAGCGGCGGCGGCGGCAGCAGCGGCGGCAGCTGTGGCGGCTGACGGCTCCACACACTCCATCTCCGTGTCACTGTCCTGCATATTTGAGGAGGAGGAGGAAGAGGAGGAGGAAGAAGATGAGGAGGAAGAGGAGGAGGAAGACGAGGAAGAGGAGGGGTTCTGAGGAGGAGGAGGAGGTGGGGGCTGGATGACTGGAGGGGTGCCATTAGAGGTGTATGGGGTGTGGCTGGCCGGCGGTGGTGGCGGTTGTGGTGGTGGTGATGGTGGTGGAGGTGGTGTGTGGTGGTGGTTGTGGTGGTGGAGGTCCTGTCTTCCGTGGTAGGTGGTGGGGGTGGTGGAGGGCTGTGGTGGTACCTCCTCCTCCTCCTCCTCCTCCTCCTCCTCCTCCTCCTCCTCCTCCTCCTCCTCCTCCACCTCCTCCTCCTCCTCCTCCTATTATGTCTTTAGTAGACTGTATGACGGATGTGTGTTGTTGTATAATGGAGGAGGAGGAAGAGGAGGAAGAGGAGGAGGAAGAGGAGGAGGAAGAGGAGGGAGGTGCTGCAGTAGAGGAAGAGGGAGGAGGAGGTGTAGATGAAGAACCTTTAAGAGAGAGAGAGAGAGAGAGAGAGAGAGAGAGAGAGAGAGAGAGAGAGAGAGAGAGAGAGAGAGAGAGAGAGAGAGAGAGAGAGAGAGAGAATTAATCAATAATAATAATAATAATAATAATAATAATAATAATAATAATAATAATAATAATAATAATAACTGTGTGTGTGTGTGTGTGTGTGTGTGTGTGTGTGTGTGCGCTCCTTACCTGTGCTGTGTTCCGCTGCCCTGCCGTTAGAGGCCCAGCAGGTGGATGGGGGTGGGGGGGAGGGTGAGGCATCCTGGGTGGGGGGCCGGGAGGAGGTGCTGCCCCCCTCACCACGTCTGTGTCTGTTCCGTTCACCATCTCGATAAACTGCCTCACCTGAAAAACGCACACACGATAATGTTAAAACGCGTACATGACTTCATCAAACGTACACACAAATTTGAGACAGCAGCACACACACACACACACACACACACACACACACACACACCTTGAGCATAAAGAGCAGGTTTTTGTTGTTCTCCAGCAGTCCAGGATAGAGCTGGTGCACTGTGTCAATTGCCTCACCCATCCGCCCACTCAACACTAGCTTCTGGATCTCTGGAACACACACACACACACATTAAACACACACACACACACACACACAGAAGAAGTACTGTATATTAAGATGCATATTAATAAAAAGGAGTTAACAATCATTGGAGCATATGAGCCACTAAAAACAATCTCATGGACCAATCAAGAATATAAAGACTTGATAGATGACACAATGAGGAGGCTGACGAGAATTATTTAAGGAGAAAAGTGATATTAGGAGGCCATATTGGATTGGGGTACGTTGGGTTGAGTTAGGTTAGGTTAGGTTAGGTTAGAATAAATTAGGTTAGGTTAGGTTAGGTTAGGCCAGATTGGGTTGGGTTGGGTTGGGTTAGGTTAGGTTAGGTTAGGTTAGGTTAGGTTAGGTTAGGTTAGGTTAGGTTAGGTTAGGCCAGGTTAGGTTGGGTTGGGTTGGGTTGGGTTGGGTTAGGTAAAGGTTAGGACAGGTTAGGTTAGGTTAGGACAAATTTGAAGGGAAATAGTTTGTTGCCTAATGTTCCGCCAAACACACTTTAGAGTCCTCAAACATTAAAAAAACACCTTTAAAAAACAAAACACACTCTTGAAACCCATAAACACACACACACACACACACACTGTTTGATCTGCTCAGTCTGTGAGACAGCCAGACGTTACCCTACGGAACGAGCTCTGAGCTCATTATTTCCGATCTTGGGCTAGGCCTGAGACCAGGCACACACCACACACCGGGACAACAACCTCACAACTCCTCGATTTACATCCCCTACCTACTCACTGCTACCTCAACACTCAACACTCAACACTGAACAGTGAACAGGGGCTACACGTGAAAGGAGACACACCCAAATATCTGTGTGTGTGTGTGTGTGTGTGTGTGTGTGTGTGTGTGTGTGTGTGTGTGTGTGTGTGTGTGTCACTCACTCTGTCTGTTCCTGATGGAGGTGAGCTCTTCGTCAAAGTCTTGTGCTGTGGAGCGGGCGAAGGCCTCTGCTGTGGCGCAGTACCCATGATGCACCAGGTAGGTCGACACCATCCTGAAGGGGAAGGAACCACTGTCAAGCAGTGAGGCTACATAAATACATACATACATACATAGACATACAAACATACATACATACAGACAGACACCCAAAATACACCCATAACTACCCCAAAAAACACAAACCTTCCTAAAATACCAAAAATTATCTCAAAATACCCTAAAATATTAAAAAATACCACAAAAATGCCCTAAAATATGTATGTGTGTGTATGTATGTTTGGAGTCGATCATTAATGTTTGCATGTATCATCCTGTCACTCACACCAAAAATACCATAAATTATTAAAAAGTACCTGAAAAATGCCGTAATACACCAAAAATTACCTAAAAAAGTACCCTAACATTAAAAATACCTCAAAAATGCCCTAATATGCCCAAAATTACCTAAAAAAATACCCTAACATTAAAAAGTACCTGAAAAATACCCTAATATGCCAAAATTACCTAAAAAATACCCTACCATTAAAAATACCTCAAAAATGCCCTAATATGCCAAAAATGCCCTAATATAAAAATTACCTAAAATATTATTAAAGTACCTAAAAAATGCCCTATTATGCCAAAAAATTACAAAAAATATCCTAAAATATTAAAAAGTACCTAAAAAATGCCCTAATATGCCAAAAATTATCTCAGAAATAGCCTAACAAGCACCAGAATACACCCAAAATAAATACCTCAAACACCCAAAATCACCCAAAACACCTCAAAGCTTTAAAACACCCAAATACACCCAAAACCCTCAAACACACCAAAACACCATAAACATCTCAAACACATCAAAACCCTCAAACATCCCCAAAACCATGCAAAACACACCAAAACACCAAAATCACCCTCACAACATCACTCAACACCACCACATATACACCACAAAACTCCCCAAAACAAAACCCTCAAAACCACCCAAAACCCTCAAACCACACCAAAAAACATGCAAAACCTCAAAACACCCAATAACACTCAAAAACCTCAAAACACCCAAAACACCTCAAAACACCCAAAACACCTCAAAACACCCCACACACCCAAAACACTCAAAACACCTCAAACACACTAAACACCTCAAAACACCACAACACACCTCAAAACACCCAAAACACCTCAAAACATTCCAACACACCTCAAAACACCCAACACCCAAAACACCCCAAAACACCTAAAACATCCCAAAACACAAACACAAAAACACTCAAAACACCCAAAACATCTCAAAACACTCAAAACAAAATACAAAACACCAAAACACACTAAAAACACCTCAAAACACTCCAAAAATACCCAAAAAACACCACACAACACCACTCAACACCACACCCACCTATGCAACATGCTCTGCCACTGTCCATGGGTGTCCGGCACAGGGAAGGACTGAATGGTGTTTCTCACGCGACTCTGCAACTCTCTCATCATCTCACCAATGTCAAATATGAATGGTGACTGTCCAAAATTCGCGTCCACCACTTCACCAGGAGTTTGTAGCCCCACTGTAGGGTAGAGCTGGGACTGTGGGGGGTGGGGGCACAGAATGGGTGTTTTAGATTAAGTTTGGTAGTGTTTTGTGGTGTTTTGTGGTGTTTTTGGGGGTGTTTTGATGTTTTCATGGTGTTTTTTGCTTTGGGATGTTTTGTGGTGTTTTTGGTGTGTTTTGAGTGTTTTGGTGTGTTTGAGTGTTTTGAGTGATTGAGGTGTTTTGAGTGTTTTGTCATTTTGGGTGTTTTTGGGTGTTTTGTGTTTTATAGTGTTTTGGTGTGTCCAAAATCCGTCCACCAGTGTTTTAAGTTTGGGATGTTTTGGGGTGTTTTGTGGTGTTTCTGTGTTTTATGGGATGTTTCGGTGTGTTTTTGGTGTGTTTTGGTTGTTTTTGAGGTGTTTTGGTGTGTTTTCAAGTGATTTTGGGGTGTTTTAATGTGTTTTATAGTGATTTGGGGTGTTTTGGTGTTTTTGGGGTGTTTTAGTATGTTTTGGTGTGTTTCTGGGTGTTTTAGTGTGTTTTATAGTGTTTTGGGGTGTTTTGGTGACTGTCCAAAATTCACGTCCACCACTTCACCAGGAGTTTGTAGCCCAACTGTAGGGTAGAGCTGGGACTGTGGGGGGTGGGGGCACAGAATGGGTGTGTTAGATTAAGTTTGGTGCTGTTTTAGGGTGTTTTGGGGTGTTAATGGGTGTTTTGGGGTGTTTTAATGGTGCTTTGGGATGTTTTAGGTGTTTTAGGATGTGTTTTAGTGTGCTTTGGTGATTTTAGGGGTTTTGAGGTGTTTGGAGTGTTTTGGGTGTTGTGATTTTGGGGTGTTTTAATGTGTTTTATAGTGTTTTGGGGTGTTTTGGTGTTTTGGGGTGTTTTAGTATGGTGGTGGTGGTGGTGGTGGTGGTGGTGGTGGTGGTGTGGTGGTGGTAGTGGTAGTAGTAGTAGTAGTAGTAATAATAATAATAATAATAATAATAATAATAATAATAATAATAATAATAATAATAATAGTAGCAGTAGCATTATATCAAGTAGCTCTCTCTCTCTCTCTCTCTCTCTCTCTCTCTCTCTCTCTCTCTCTCTCTCTCTCTCTCACACACACACACACACACACACAAACATATCACTACATATCTCTCTTTCTCTATCACACACAAAAATCTATTACTACTCTCTCTCTCTCTCTCTCTCTCTCTCTCACACACACACACACACACACACACACACACACACACACACACACACACACACACTCACAGGCAGGTCAGTGAAGGCCACCCCAAGGTAATGTCCGTTCTTGGTGTAGAAGCAAACGTTATCGATGAGGTTGATGCCACACCCAATCACGTCACCTGGAGGAGGAGGAGGAGGAGGAGGAGGAGGAGGAGGAGGAGGAGGAGGAGAAAAAAACATTATTATTATTTGAATTTCAATGAGGAATAATGATAAAAATAATGACACACACACACACACACACACACACACACACACACACACACACACACACACACACACACACATACAATTTAACATAACAGAAAGAGGAGTAGGAGGAGGAGGTTGGGGATTGTGGAAGGAGGTGGGGGAAGAGGTGGGGGAGGTATGTGTGTACCTGTGGCGAAGGAGGAGGAAGAGGAAGAGGAGGAAGAGGAGGAGGAAGAGGAGGAAGATAAAATTGAGACACACACACACACACACACAAACATCCATCACAGGAAGAGGAGGAGGAGGAGGAAGAGGATTGAGGAGGAGGAGGAGGAAGAGGATTGTGGGAGGAGGTGGAGGAAGAGTTGGAGGAGGTGTGGGTCTATCTATGGTGAAGGAGGAGGAAGAGGATGGCAAGGAGGAGGAAGATAAAAAAATGATACACAACAAAGACACTTCCTTACAAAATCCAACAGAGGAGGAAGAGGAGGAGGAGGAGGAGGAGGAGGAAGATTGTGGGAGGAGGTGGAGGAAGAGTTGGAGATGTGAGTGTACCTGTGGCGAAGGAGGAGGAAGAGGAGGAGGAGGAGAAACAGGAAGACAAAATAATGTAAATACACCAAACATTCATGGCAACACACACACAAACACTTACAAAAACACTTGTAACTTAAAAAGGAGGAGGAGGAGGAGGATGGGGATTGTGGGAGGAGGTGGGGGAAGAGTTGGGGGAGGCATGAGTATATCTGTGGTGAAGGAGGAGGAAGAGGAGGAAGAGAAAGAGGAAGACGAAATTACGACAAAATCACCACACACCAAACATCCACCACAACACACACACACTTACAAAAACACTCATAACTCAAAAAGGAGGAGGAGGAGGAGGATGGGGATTGTGGGAGGAGGTGGGGGAAGAGTTGGGGAAGACGCGAATGTACCTGTGGTGAAGGTGGGGCCGTACGGGTGGCCGCTGCCGGAGGAACAAAAGGAGTGGCCGTCATCGCCGTGATACCCGAACGAATTCTTATCCCAGCCTGGTAATCTGTTCATGTTGACGCCTTGAGATGACAAACCAATGCCCATGTACCTGAAACAAGGGACACTCAGGGCTCCAGGGACACTCAGGGCTTCAGGGACATTTATCAAGGGTTCTGGAGAGCTGGGAAGGGTTTAAAAGACATGCTACACCTTAAAGACACCTTAAAGACACCCTAAAAACACCCTAAAACACCCTAAAACACCCCTAAAAACACCATCAATAGAGATACAACACCCTTAAAATTTTCTGCACCCTAAAATCACCAATCCAGGGGCATACACCTTAAACACCCTAAAAACACCCTAAAACAGGCTTCAGGGACATTTATCAAGGGTTCTGGAGAGCTGGGAAGGGTTTCAAAGATATGCTACACCTTAAAGACACCGTAAACACCCTAAAACATCCCTAAAAACACCCTAAAACACCCCTAAAAACACCATCAATAGATATACAACACCCTTAAAATTTTCTGCACCCTAAAATCACCAATCGGGGGGGCATACACTTTAGACACCCTAAAACACCCTAAAAACACCCTAAAACACCCCTAAAAAAAACATCAATAGAGATACAACACCCTTAAAATTTTCTGCACCCTAAAATCACCAATCCAGGGGCATACACCTTAGACACCCTAAAACACCCTAAAACACCCCAAAACACCCCTAAAAAAACATCAATAGATATACAACACCCTTAAAATTTTCTGCGCCCTAAAATCACCAATCCGGGGGCATACACCTTAGACACCCTAAAACACCCTAAAAACACCTTAAAACACCCCTAAAAAAAACATCAATAGAGATACAACACCCTTAAAATTTTCTGCACCCTAAAATCACCAATCAGGGGGCCTACACCTTAGAGACACCCTAAACACTCTAAAAACACCCTAAATCACCCCAAAACACCCCTAAAAACACCATCAATAGAGATACAACACCCTTAAAATTTTCTGCACCCTAAAATCACCAATCAGGGGGCCTACACCTTAGAGACACCCTAAACACCCTAAAACACCCCTAAAAAAAACATCAATAGATATACAACCTTAAAATTTTCTGCACCCTAAAATCACCAATCCGGGACGCATACACCTTAGACACCCTAAAACACCCTAAAAACACCCAAAAACACCCCTAAAAAAACAGCAATACCTATACAACACCCTTAAAATTTTCTGCACCCTAAAATCACCAATCCGGGATGCATACACCTTTGACACCCTAAACACCCTAAAAACACCCTAAAACACCCAAAAACACCCCTAAAAAAAACATCAATAGAGATACAACACCCTTAAAATTTTCTGCACCCTAAAATCACCAATCCGGGATGCATACACCTTTGACACCCTAAAACATCCTAAAAACACCCTAAATCACCCCAAATCACCCATAAAAAAAACATCAATAGATATACAACACCCTTAAAATTTTCTGCACCCTAAAATCACCAATCAGGGGGCCTACACCTTAGAGACACCCTAAACACCCTAAAAACACCCTAAAACACCCCTAAAAAAACATCAATAGATATACAACACCCTTAAAATTTTCTGCACCCTAAAATCACCAATCCGGGACACATACACCTTTGACACCCTAAAACACCCCTAAAAAAACATCAATAGATATACAACACCCTTAAAATTTTCTGCACCCTAAAATCACCAATCCGGGGGCATACACCTTAAACACCCTAAAAACACCCTAAAACACCCTTAAAAAATCATCAATAAAGATACAACACCCTTAAAATTTTCTGCACCCTAAAATCACCAATCCGGGATGCCTACACCTTAGACACCCTAAACACCCTAAAAACACCCTAAAACACCCTTAAAAATACCATCAATAGATACAATACCCTTAAAATTTTCTGCACCCTAAAATCACCAATCTGGGACGCATACACCTTTGACACCCTAAAACACCCTAAAAACACCCTAAAACCCCTAAAAACACCATCAATAGATATACAACACCCTTAAAATTTTCTGCACCCTAAACTCACCAATCCGGGATGCATACACCTTTGACACCCTAAAACACCCTAAAAACACCCTAAAAACACCCCAAAACACCCCTAAAAAAAAACATCAATAGAGATACAACACCCTTAAAATTTTCTGCACCCTAAAATCACCAATTCGGGGGCATATGTGGGGGCGGTTTACCTCATCCACCCTACCCCACTCCAGGCAGTCCACCTTGTGAGTCTCCATGCTGGCTCCCTTCCCCTCCTCCATTTTCTATCTATTTTTAAAGTTACAGCCTATAGTGCCTGTAGGCCTAGGAGGAGGAGGAGGATTGTGGGAGGAGGTGGAGGAAGAGTTGGAGGAGGTGTGGGTGTATCTGTGGCAAAGGAGGAGGAACAGGAGGAGGAGGAGGAGGAGGAGGAGGAGGAGGAGGAGGAGGAGGAGGAGGACAGTTAAGCTTCCATCCATAAGTGAGGCTGGGAGTTTTCCTTATAGTGTTTGGGATATTAAGGCCACATCACCAGCCCAGTGCTTGGTGAGAGGCGACAACACCAACAACACCATATATTCAGATTTGGTGAGAGGCGACAACACCAACACCACCAGATTTGCTCTCATTCTTCTTAAAATAAAAAGCCTACTTCAATTTTAGTCTCCATAAGTCAAAACAGTCAAACTTCAAACCAGTCCAAATTAAATCTGCTTCCAGGACGTCAATTGGTGCCCAGTGTTTGAGTGTCACAATTCACCCCTTGAGATTGGTGCCCAGTGTTTGAGTGTCCCAATTCACCCCTTGAGATTGGTGCCCAGTGTCCAAGTGTCACAATTCACCCCTTGAGATTGGTGCCCAGTGTTTGAGTGTCCCAATTCACCCCTTGAGATTGGTGCCCAGTGTTTGAGTGTCACAATTCACCCCTTGAGATTGGTGCCCAGTGTTTGAGTGTCACAATTCACCCCTTGAGATTGGTACCCAGTGTTTGAGTGTCCCAATTCACCCCTTGAGATTGGTGCCCAGTGTTTGAGTGTCCCAATTCACCCCTTGAGATTGGTGCCCAGTGTTTGAGTGTCACAATTCACCTTGAGATTGGTGCCCAGTGTTTGAGTGTCCCAATTCACCCCTTGAGATTGGTGCCCAGTGTTTGAGTGTCACAATTCACCCTTGAGATTGGTGCCCAGTGTCCGAGTGTCACAATTCACCCTTGAGATTGGTGCCCAGTGTTTGAGTGTCACAATTCACCCCTTGAGATTGGTGCCCAGTGTCCGAGTGTCACAATTCACCCTTGAGATTGGTGCCCAGTGTTTGAGTGTCACAATTCACCCCTTGAGATTGGTGCCCAGTGTCCGAGTGTCACAATTCACCCCTTGAGATTGGTGCCCAGTGTTTGAGTGTCACAATTCACCCCTTGAGATTGGTGCCCAGTGTTTGAGTGTCACAATTCACCTTGAGATTGGTGCCCAGTGTTTGAGTGTCACAATTCACCCCTTGAGATTGGTGCCCAGTGTCCGAGTGTCACAATTCACCCCTTGAGATTGGTGCCCAGTGTTTGAGTGTCACAATTCACCCCTTGAGATTGGTGCCCAGTGTTTGAGTGTCACAATTCACCTTGAGATTGGTGCCCAGTGTTTGAGTGTCACAATTCACCCCTTGAGATTGGTGCCCAGTGTCTGAGTGTCACAATTCACCTTGAGATTGGTGCCCAGTGTCTGAGTGTCACAATTCACCCCTTGAGATTGGTGCCCAGTGTCTGAATGTCACAATTCACCCCTTGAGATTGGTGCCCAGTGTTTGAGTGTCACAATTCACCCTTGAGATTGGTGCCCAGTGTTTGAGTGTCACAATTCACCCTTGAGATTGGTGCCCAGTGTTTGAGTGTCACAATTCACCCTTGAGATTGGTGCCCAGTGTTTGAGTGTCACAATTCACCCTTGAGATTGGTGCCCAGTGTTTGAGTGTCACAATTCACCCCTTGAGATTGGTGCCCAGTGTTTGAGTGTCACAATTCACCCTTGAGATTGGTGCCCAGTGTTTGAGTGTCACAATTCACCCCTTGAGATTGGTGCCCAGTGTCCGAGTGTCACAATTCACCCCTTGAGATTGGTGCCCAGTGTTTGAGTGTCACAATTCACCCCTTGAGATTGGTGCCCAGTGTTTGAGTGTCACAATTCACCCCTTGAGATTGGTGCCCAGTGTTTGAGTGTCACAATTCACCCCTTGAGATTGGTGCCCAGTGTTTGAGTGTCACAATTCACCTTGAGATTGGTGCCCAGTGTTTGAGTGTCACAATTCACCTTGAGATTGGTGCCCAGTGTTTGAGTGTCACAATTCACCCTTGAGATTGGTGCCCAGTGTTTGAGTGTCACAATTCACCCCTTGAGATTGGTGCCCAGTGTTTGAGTGTCACAATTCACCCTTGAGATTGGTGCCCAGTGTTTGAGTGTCACAATTCACCCTTGAGATTGGTGCCCAGTGTTTGAGTGTCACAATTCACCCTTGAGATTGGTGCCCAGTGTTTGAGTGTCCCAATTCACCCCTTGAGATTGGTGCCCAGTGTTTGAGTGTCACAATTCACCCCTTGAGATTGGTGCCCAGTGTTTGAGTGTCACAATTCACCCCTTGAGATTGGTGCCCAGTGTTTGAGTGTCACAATTCACCCCTTGAGATTGGTGCCCAGTATCCGAGTGTCACAACCTCACAGTAACACATGGATCACCACCGACTTCAACACCTGAACCTTCATCCGTCAGCACCAGCACCCACAACACCAAGTACTTGTGATCACCAACGCCATAACACTGTGAATCTAACCTAAAAACACACCAAAACACCCTAAAACACACCAAAACACCCTAAAAACACCAAAACACCCTAAAACACACCAAAACACCCTAAACACACCAAAACACCCTAAAACACACAAACCAAAACACCTAAAACACACTAAAACACACAAAACACCCTAAACACACACCACACCTAAAACACACACAAAACACACCCACAAAACACCCTAAACACACACCCAAACACACCAAAACACCCTAAAACACACACACTAAAACAAAACCAAAACACCCTAAAAACACCAAACACCCTAAAACACACAAAACACCCTAAAACACAGCAAACACACCTAAAACAAAGCCAAAACACCCTAAAACACACCAAAACACACCAAAACACACTGAAAACACCAAACACCCTAAAACACACAAAACACCCTAAAAACACCAAAACACCCTAAAACACCAAAACACCTAAAACACCAAAACACCCTAAAACACACCAAAACACCCTGAAAACACACCAACAAACACACCTAAAACACCCTAAAACACCTAAACACACTAAAACAAAACACCCTAAAACACCAAAACACCCTAAAAACACACCAAAACACCTAAAACACACCAAACACACCAAAAAAACACAAAACACCCTAAAACACAGCAAAACACCCTAATAACACAGCAAAACACCCTAAAAACACAGCAAACACCCTAAAAACACCAAAACACCCTAAAAACACACCAAAACACCCTAAAAACACAGGAAAACACAGCAACACCCTAAAAACACAGCAAAACACCCTTAAAACACATCTTAACATACCAAAATATCCTAAAAACTCTTAAAGGAGACACAACACCCTTAAAACACCCCAAACACCCTAAGGAAAAGGATATTTAGGGTTTCAGGGACACTTATCATGGGTTCTGGAGTCCTGGGAACCTTTAAACTTGCCTACTCTGATCTGATAATGCTGTGAAAAGGTGTATCTCTCTCTCTCTCTCTCTCTCTCTCTCTCTCTCTCTAATCAAACTCTCTCTGCCTCTCTCTCTCTCTCTCTCTCTCTCTCTTTTCCTGCACCTAATCTAACCTAATCACACTCTCTCTCTCTCTCTCTCTCTCTCTCTCTCTAACCTAACTCTCATCTCTCTCTCTCTCTCTAACCTAACTAAACCTAATCTCTCTCTCTCTCTCTCTCTCTCCTAACCTAACCTAACCTAATCTCTCTCTCTCTAACCTAACCTAACTCTAACACTCTCTCTCTCTCTCTCTCTCTCTCTCTCTCTCTAACCTAACCTAACCACCTCTCTCTCTCTCTTCTCTACAACCAGATCAAACTCCCCTGTCTCTCTCTCTCTCTCTCTCTCTCTCTCACCCATCTCGTCCTTTGCTGACAATCTTCACTTCATAATAGTACAGTCCACAAGCGGCCGGGATGGGGTGGGTCGCCCTCACGCTGGCCGCATCCTTGTGGTTCTTGCCGTGACCTGGGGGTGGAGAGAGAGAGAGAGAGAGAGAGAGAGAGAGAGAGAGAGAGAGAGAGAGAGAGAGAGTTTTATTATTATTATTATTTGTATGTGAATGAAAAGGAAAGAATGAGAGAGAGAGAGAGAGAGAGAGAGAGAGAGAGAGAGAGAGAGAGAGAGAGAGAGAGAGAGAGAGAGAGAGAGAGAGAGAGTTAGGAGAGAGAGAGAGAGAGAGAGAGAGAGAGAGAGAGAGAGAGAGAGAGAGAGAGAGAGAGAGAGCATTAATTGTGTGATGAATCATTACATACATACATTCTCTCTCTCTCTCTCTCTCTCTCTCTCTCTCTCAGCTGACTGGACAAAGACACCCCTAACCCCCACAACACACTATGGCCTTGTACACCTCCCCTCCCCTCCTCCTCCTCCTCTTCTTCCTCCTCCTCCTCCTCCTCCTCCTCCTCCTCCTCCTCCTCCTCTTGCTTCTATCAAACCCCCAATAAATTAATCTTGTTTTCCTCCACACCACCACCACCACCACCACCACCACCAACCTTCAAACCCCCCAAATAACCCCACTTTGAGTCTAAACACCTCCAACCCCCAATACGGTCCCTCCACCCCTAACCCCTTCCACAACCCCAAAATTATATTAACCCCAAAACCACCTCAATTTGGACATCAACCCCCACTGGCAACCCCAACAGACCCCTCCCCTCTACTTCTCCTCCCCAACCCTCCAAAACACCCCAATAATAGCCAATAACACATATGAAGCCCAAAATAACCTCTAATTTGAGTTTAAACCCCCAATAACACAACCTCCAACCCCTCCTAACCCCACAACCCCTCAGCCACCCCCCATAACCCCAATACTAACTAATACACCTTTAAACGTCCCAAATAGGTCATTGTTAACCCCAAATAGTGTATATACCCCTCAAAACACCCCTCCACCTCTCTCCAACCCCCAACCTCTGTCACCCCCTCCACCCCCATCACAACCTCCAATAATACACAAAAACCCCAAAAAAAGTTATTTCAACCCCTATATTAACCTCAAACTGGACACACACCCCCACCAAACCTCTTTAGACACCCCACCCCTCTGCCCCTCCTCTCACAACCCCCAACCTCTCACTCACACCTCCACATGCCCAATACCACCCCCTAAAAAGACCAACACTAACCCTAAATTGAAGATATTCCCCTTATTGACACCTCACCCTCCCCCACAACCCCCAACCCCTCAGTCACCCCACACCCCAATAACACACTAAAACCCCAAAATAAGCAAATATTAGCCTCAAAATAAAAAATATCTCCACTAAACCCCTCCTCCCTCCACCCCAACCTCTTAGCCACCCCCAAAAGACGATTTAACCCCAATATCAACCTCAAATTGGACACACAACCCCACTATACTCTTCCAATGGCACCCCTCCCCTCCTCCCAGCACCCCCAACCTCAGCCACCCCCATCACCCTCAAACCCCCAAAACACACAAAACCCCCAAAAAGGCAATTTAACCCAATATCAACCTCGAGGTAGACACACACACCCCCAATAAACCCCTCCAATGACACCCCATCCCCTCCACCCCTCCAACCTCCCCACTATCAGCTGAGACGTAGAAAATAAAAAAAAATAAAAAAATGCATAACTTAAAGGAAAAACCTCACCATTTGGACCCATAATGCACTAAACCCCACTCCCCCAATAACCTCCAACCCCCAATCACCCCTCCTACCCCCCGAACCCCCCCCCCAATCAGCTGATCATCTAAACAAAGGAATTGGTAGGACGAAATTCACTAGTCATTTCTCCTTATTTGACCCACACCACGCCCTCCCACGCCCTGCAGAAGCCACGCCCACACACCTGAGGTACCGTTGGAGGTGGTGAGGTGGCGTGGGCGGGCGTGGGGTGGGCGTGGGGGCGTGAAAAGCAAATATAAACAAAGATTGAGTGAGCCAGCGTTGAGTCTTACCCTTGTAGTGAACTCTGAGGTTGTTTTGAGACAATCCAATGAAGCTGTACTTGTCTTTACTACTCCAGCAGCGGGGCAAGGGCGTCTCCTCCTCGTTCACCATGGGATACAACGATTTAATGGCGTCCTGGCCCGGTAAAGAGGAAAATAGTGGAGGCGATGCGCTGTGCCTTCCACCCAAAGCCGCCATCTTGACTCCTCTCTCAGCTGTTCCCATGTTGCCAAGGACACTCGCCATTACCAACACTCACTCCATCAATAAATGCTTCTAAAAATATTATTCGCTTTGTTTCTAATGTTGTTTTTATCGTTTTGTGTTCATTTTACGTTTTTACTTGGTTTCATGCCTTTTGGCCCATATTCTGTCAATTTCATCAATAATTGCTTCTAAAAATACTATTTGCTTTATTTTTAAGGTTATTTTGTTATGTATTTTAGTTTTATTTCATGTTTTAGATTTGTTTAGATGTATTTTGGGTCATATTTCTGTATTTTTCTCACTCATTCACTCACTCCATCAATAAATGCTTCTAAAAATAATGTTTGCTTTATTTGTTACGTTGTTTTTATTGTTTTGTGTGTTTATTTAACGTTTTGATTTGGTTACATGCATTTTGACTTATATTCTTTCATTTCTCACTACTCCATCAGAAAATG
The DNA here is from genome assembly GCF_017591435.1 of Portunus trituberculatus. NCBI lineage: Eukaryota > Metazoa > Arthropoda > Malacostraca > Decapoda > Portunidae > Portunus > Portunus trituberculatus. Next base: position 1,361,537 of record NC_059256.1, on the reverse strand, counting down.
CTTCTAAAAACACTATTCACGTTATGTTTAATGTTATCTTATTGTTTTGTGCAGTTCCACCCCCTGTATCATGATCCTCGCACTCCTACAACACCATACCTCAGGAAGATCTTGGGAGTACTGACAAGTGTAGGTGTAGCCGAGGCTTGTATTAACGTTGTTATGTCACCGCTGCAACCCGCCTGGAACCCTCACCGTGTCAGTGTTGATAGTCACTCTCATACACTTTACAACAATAAAGTTATCAATCAATCAATCAATCAATCAATCTGCATCAGCCCAAGAGGGACTTGCTCCCTCATGTGCTGCAAGACATGTTCATGACTAAATTGTCAAAGTCCCCACACGTTGAGGCTATTCATGTTTATTGTTATGGGTGAGTCAATGGCAGCAGGTCTGGATGTGGGCTGTTCATCTGTGACTACATCTCTGCCAATCTCTACACTGACACTGAGGTTTCCAGGCGGCTCCTTCCACCCATGTCTTCCACTAGAGCAGAACTGTATGGTGTACTGGAGGTGCTCCATATTGTGGTGCCTCTCCATAACAATGTATATTTCTTTATTGAGTCAGGCTGCATTGTATGCCCTTCAATCCACCTTCCCCCCTCCCACCATGGACTGTGATCTATATAGATAATAAGTGTCTTGATCTCATCCACGCCCTAGAAGGTGCTGGTGCCATGGTCCATTTCATCTGGATACCCTCTCATGTGGGTGTCCCGCTAAATGAAAAAGCAGACCACCTTGCTCAGTGTGCCCTACAAGATGACACAGTGAACCCTGGCACTGAGCACACTCTGGGTTATGTTAAGAGTAGCATTAAGGACTTTGTACAAAGTAGCATTAGTGATCAGTTGGAGCTTTGTTGCCATAGGGGCAGTGGCAGCACTAGTCTTCACTATGCACGTGTCTCCCAGAGCTGTGCTTACACCTACGGGAGACACACTGCATCACATGACAGGGTGGCAATGAGGCTCAGATTAGGCTACAAATACTTTTGGGAAGTCAGTGCTTCTCCTGGTGTGTGCTGTGTGTGTGTGCTGCACCAAGGGGACACACTCTGCGTCACTATATCATGGAATGTCCTCTCATTGCTAAATTTAGGCCACAAGGTCAGCATGACTTGTACAGCCTCACTGACCATCTCCTAGACTCTGCCACACTCAGGGAATATCCTCAGTTTGCCCCAGCACTGTAGGGTGTGTAGGCAATAAGGTGTAGAATATCTGTATTTATTCATTGAAGTACTTGTATTCTTGTTGTGTATACTGTCCACTGTTACATTCTTCATACTTTAACCTTAAGTCTTTGGCCAAGGGGGTGGCAAGGCCCATCCTCCTCCTTTGTTGTAATTATTTATTAATGCAACAATAAATGTATCAATCAACCAATCATTGTTTTGTGTGTTTGTTTATCGTTTTTATTTGATTACATTCATTTTGGCTCATATTGTTGTATTGTTTCTTAATTCACTCACTAAACACTTTTGGAATGACGCATCTACTGTTATCTTTGTTTTCTTTTAAATTATTGTATTATTTCATGCCTTGTTTAGTGTTTTATGTTTGTTTGTATGTGGTTTTGCTTTTATTCTAGTTTTTCCTCACAAACTCAATAAACTCTTCGCTTTATTTAATGTTTTTATTTGTTTATGTATATTCAAATCCATTTTTTTTATTTTTTATTCACTTACTCAATAAATTCTTTTAAAATTACTATTGGCTTTATTTTTGTAGCTATTTTATTATTTCATGGCTTTATTTAGTGTTTTTATTTAGTATTATTAGCATTTATTAGTGTTTTGCCTTTATTTTTGTTACTTTTCGCCACTTTTCTCAATAAATTCATCTAAAATTAAGTTGGCTTTATTTATTTATTTATTTTATCAGCATACTCTATTATTTTATGTTTTATTTAATGCTTTTATTATTTTTTTTTATATATTTTGTTTAATTTTTTCCCCCCTCTCTTGTCTTTACTTATATTTTGGCGTAGAGCAATATCTAGTCCGTATTTTGTTAAGTTTAAATAAAATGTAAGTTTGTCTCTGTATTTCGAAAGTCATCTCTAACTAATTTACATATCATTCTCACTTTTATATATCATGTCAATATTTCTTAAGCTTTCTGTCAATTTTAAGCTTTTATAATTATGACCTCTTATCTTTATTATAATTTCTAAGCTTTATATCTTATCTGCGTATCATCATCCTCATTTTTATATATCAAGTCAACATTTCTTCAGCTTTCTATCAATTTTAAGCTTTACTAACTTTACCTTTTATCTTGATTATAATTTTTAAGCTTAATATAAGTTTTTAAGCTTATAAACATTACTCCTTACCTTTCTCATAATTTCTTTAAACTTTCTATGAATTTAAGCTTTATAAACATGACCTCTTACCTTTATTATATGTTTTAAAGCTTTCTATCAATTTTAAGCTTTGTAAACATGATCTAACTTTATTAATCTCATTCTTTTAATAATTTCTGCCTTATCATCATTATTCAAAATATTCAAAATCTTAAATATTATGTTATCTTTATAAATCTCCTTTTTTACTATGTTTTTAATGAATATCTATCAATTTTAAGCTTTATAAACATGACCTAACTTAATTAATATCATTCTTTAATCATTTCTGCATTATCATCGTCATTATTATAAAAAAATATATATTTCTTTTAATTTTCTATGGCTAACAATAAACACTACGTAATCTTCTATTTTTTCCACATTTTTCTCACAATTTTCTTTATCTTCCAACTAATTTTAAGTCTTATAAACATTACTCAACAATTAACTAACCCAATCTTTCATCATTTTTTCATTATCATCATCATTATCATAAAAAAAGAATATCTATTTTAATTTCATGGGGATAAAATCTTACAAATTACACTGTTACGCCGCCCCCACGTCCTCACAGCCTCCACAGCCGCGACAGGGACTCACTCACCACAGCAGCAGCCCAGGACAACACAGGACGGGATGGCAACAGACACAGGGATACTTTTAGGCGAAGATTCGTGGCTAGCAAGACACACCCCAGACTCAGACAGACTCACTCAAAGAGGCAGGGTAGCAGGAAACACTTGGCACTATTTCTTTAGTTTGCTGGCACGGAAAGTAATACAGTACAAGGTGCCACACAGAATACTTACATTACACCGTTATGTACAAGTGCAGTGAAAAGAACCGCCGTGGTACAGTGGTGGTACAGTGGAATCCTGTGTGCTTTGGGCTCCGAGGGGTCTCCAAGCACACGGGTTCGTATCCTGTCCACGGTCCGAGTGTAGGTTGGGCTTCCTCACTCAGGGCAATGGTTTCCTAGCGGGTGGGCTTTGAGATAGGAGGTGCCACAAAAAGTATCCCCTTTAGCCCAAACATTCCCGTGAAAAGCCCACGATAGAAAAAAAAAAAAAAAAAAGGACAGTGGCGGGCAGTGGCGAGTGGAGGGACTCATCTCGCAGCCTCACTGGGACAGCAGGCAGGACAGCGTCTCATTGCGTCTTCTGGGCACGTATTCTCAAACACTTCTGTACCTCACCTCCACTATTTCAAACGGCTTTATCTAAATTTACACGTGTTTTTTAATGTGTTTTTACGGTTCTTGAGACAGATTAACAATATTTCTACATTATTAACAGGAAAAACTCTCTTGAAAACCCCGCTAATCATCTCTGTGGCCTTGGAAATTAGTCGTGGTGAGAGAGCAAAGCGTTTCTGATTACGGACCCTGCCTGATCTCAGCAACGTCTCGTCCTCAAGGAACAACTGGAGCTGAGGGGGGAAGGGGTGGCAACTGGAGACTGGCAAGGTCCTGTCCTCAAGCAAGAACTGGTGGCTGAAGAAGAGACCATGCGATGCGATGCGATGCACAGAAGAGAAACAAAGAGAAAGACTGGGTGAAGAGAATGGGTGAAAGGAGTAAAGTGTGTTGGATTTATCACAATATTTGAATATTTGAAGGTTTATTTGTTGTTTCTTATTCAGATGGCCCTATGTAGTTAAATTTCTCTTGATTCTCTTCACTATTTTGTCAAAAACTGAAAATTATTTTTAACAGACAATTCTTTATGACTCCAAGTATCAGTATTTTAGGGTGAGTGTTTTGAGTGTAGTATGATACGATATCTTAGTGGTTTATTTAGATTTTTTTAAGAGTATGCAGGTTGAGGTTCATGGCTATTTAAGACATCTATTGTGCGAGGAAACCAGTGATGAGATGGTTGATCCACAGCTGTATTTAGTATATCAACGTTTTCTTCGTCATATTCTCGTACTGTGTTCCAGATCTGCTGTGATTTATTATGTGGAGACATGTTTATTGGTGTTATATTGGTGAGCTGGTGCATTTTTTCCAGTATGAGGTTCCTTTGGTCATTGCGGAAAATGAATCTCAATGTTTTGTTTAGTACTCTTTGCATGTTAAGTTTTTGTGTTTTGTTTATTGCTATTAAGGGAAGTGCAGGGTACTCCAGGACTGGGATGACAAGAGTTCTAACCAACATTGTTTTTAAATTTAGTGTTAAGTTCCAGTAGTGCCATAATGTTGAGATTATCATTTGAGATTTATTGATTCTGTTTTATGTGTGAGCAAAAAGGCCAGTGTGTTTTATTGTGAGTCCCAAGACTTTTCCTTCCTTGCAACTCTTGATCATATTGCCGTTTAGTGCAATGTCCCTGGGCTTGTATTGACCAATTGGTGTTACTTTAAACTTGTCTTCACAGGTCTGGATTTTCCTTTTTCTTTCAAACATATTTATTCATTCTACTTTTCTCTCTGTTCTTATTTTAATCATGTTATTTTCACTTGCTTGCTGTTGTTATTATTTGTGTGACATCGTTGGCGTGCATAATGTTTAGACATCCTGGGCCTGCATTAGGAGTATCGTTAGTATATAATGTGTAAAGAAGTGGTGACAAAATACTTCCTTGTGGAACACCACTGAGTAAATTTATGACATTACTGTACGAGTTGTTGCTCGTGAATGTTGTTTTTCTATTGTCCAGGAAAGAGCAGAGTATCTTGTGGGTAAGAGGAGGGATTTGTAATTGCAAGATTTTATATTTTAGGCCAGCATGCCAGACTTTATCAAAGGCTTCGCTTACGTCTCTAAGAACGATATAGCATTGTTTTTGTTACTTAGAGCCTTAGCTATGGTTTCATAAGTAATTGCAATAGCAGTATTTGTGCTTTTGTTTCTTCAGAAGCCTTGCTGTCTGTCCTTTATGAAGTTGTGCTGTATTAAGTGGCTGTTTAGTCTAGTATTTATTATCTTTTCTAGAATTTTTCCAGGTACCTCAAGAAGAGAGATAGTTCTTTGTGTTTTTGGGATCTTTAGCTGGTTTAGGTACCATGTGTACTATGACAGTCTTAAATTGGTTAGGGAAGTATTCTGCAGAGAGACAAGCGTTATAGATATTCATGAGTCTTGCTATTGCCGTAGGTGTGCATTGTAATATTGTTTCAGATATCTTTGATGTTACAGGGCCTTTGTTTTTTAAATGTTTTGATGACCTCATCTGTGGTTACTGGTGCTGTAAAGTGGTTGGTATTGTGTAGCCTGGTGAAATCTAATGTGGGCACTTCCGTACCTTGGTCCGCACCTCCGCTCCTCCATACCTGCGGATACCAAACGAGGTGCGGAGGTCCAAAGTGCGAAACAATTTTCAAAAGTGTGGAAGTAACAGCTACGGAAAGGCGACATTTTCAGTCTGTACTCCACACCTAAGACAGCTGCAGAAAAGCAAAATTTTGAATCCGTACTTCCGCACCTGAGACTTTCAAGGAAGAAAATAAATCAAGACGACAGTCCGCACTCCCCAGCATTACTTGGGGCCGATTTGGCGGTCTGAGCGACCAGGCATGTTTTCCCGCCATTTGAGTGACGTCACTCATTTAGGTCCAAGCATGCTCCCCCCTCTCTCTCTCTCTCTCTCTCTCTCTCTCTCTCTCTCTCTCTCTCTCTCTCTTTCTCTTTCTCTCTCTCTCTCTCTCTCTCTCTCTCTCTGACTCTCTGATGATGATAATGATGGTGATGATGATGATGATACCTGATGATGATGGTACCTGAGGTGCGGAGTTGCGGTACCGGACCAAAGGAAACAATTTTAGGCGCGGAAATACAGGTACAGACTATCTGCGTTTCGAGGTCCGGAGGAGCGGTACTGGACCACCCGCTATCTAGTAATGCGCCCATGGACCTCTGTTGGTAAAGTTTGATCCTATAATCATTTACGTTGATGAAAGCTCTTATATGCTTTGAATGTGCTTGGTCAAATTCTTTATCTTCTTGTGTTATGCAGAACACGTCTTCTCAAGTATCCTTTAAACAGGCAGCATTTTTCTTCGTCTGAATGAAATTTTTGTTTGTTGTGGTCGAGAAGGTAAGGGGAGTCGTTTTTAACGATGCCTATTAGTTCGTTTATCCTTTTCCATAGTGTTTTTGTGTCATTTGTCGACTCTATAATTTTGTGTATTTTTCCCACCCATCTTTGGTCCTGCTGCTCTTTACATTTATCTCTTAGAAGTGTTCTCAGTCCAATGAATTCTCTGTTATGTCGTAGTGATAAACCTCGTGTCGTGCTATAATGTCGTAGGTTATTGTATTGCATTTCTCTTTGCTTGATTTCTTCAGTTGTTTGAAACTGAAATGTTTTTCTTTGGTTTGATACTGGTATCACTGCCCTCATTGCGCTTCTAATAGTTGACAGCCACTCCTGTGTCTGTTGATCGATGTCTGCTGTTGTGATGTTATCTAAATCTGTGTCAGACATATCGTTTTTCCAGTGAACTCTTAAAAATGTTCCAGTCTTGCTTTACTGTGTATATATATATATATATATATATATATATATATATATATATATATATATATATATATATATATATATATATATATATATATATATATATATATATATATATATATATATATATATATATATATATATATATATTGTTACGTACACGCCACGGCTGCGGTTAACTGCTACAGCTCACTAGAGTGTTATTCTGGCAAAATCGCCAACTTTGTTACGGTCAGTACCATGGGGAATATAAAAATACTATAACTCACAGCCGCCGTAACCCTCAGGTTCTTTCAAGGTCGCCAACAGTGTATAATTTCCCCCACTGTAAGGGAATCTCCTCAGCAACTCCTTCTCCTCCTGTACCCAACCAAGTAGAATTTATAAATGGTAGATGTTATGTGTAACAGGGCGAGGCCTTAATACCCCCTAGAGAAACCGCCCACAAGGACAATTCCACCCACTTCTCTATGAAGTATTAATGCCTCTCCGCACGCCTTGTCCACAGACGGTGATGAATCACAGACTGTGACAACATGCGCAGTATATATATTACTATACTATCCTATTACGACAAGTGCTTCCTAACACCTGTCAGACTGACACCCCTAGCCTACACTACTACAATATATGATGTGTACAGCACATCCGGTGGTGTACACACAAGACCAGACACCACCTACGGGTGACAACAGCTATACACGGAGTCCAGATACTCGTCACAGACAAGTCTGGCGGACGACAACTACGCACCACTGGCCGACATGAAGCCTCTCAGCATTCAATAGTGTGCGTGGCTACTACCACTACAATACAATATACTACTGATACTACACAAAAGATGATGGGGCACACAGCCGCCCACCAAACCACACTGGTGACCACGGCCACCAACAAACAAACAGGACGAGACAAAGCGTGTCTCTCCTCCGCACCGCCACCCCACGAGTGGACGAACGCCAGACAGGAAATGTAGACCCAACCGGCCACACTCCTTAGAACAACAAGCCCGTTGTCCTACACAGCCACGGTCTACCCAGTAGCAAGCCAGCTACTCAAGGGAGGGCACAACTCCCAGACCGACGACTAATGAGTACTTCTAAAGTACAGTCCAGCCACACATGTCTCTTCCTGTGCCGAGATCGTCCGTGTTAACTCCGCTGAAGACTGGCCGGTACTATAAACAGTATACTACTGATACTACACAACAGATGGTGGGGGCACACACCCGCCCACCAAACCACACTGGTGACCACGGCCACCAACAAAACAAACAGGACGAGACAAAACGTGTCTCTCCTCCGCGCCGCCACACCACGAGTGGACGAACGCACGAGAAATGCAGCCAAACTTACTACACCTCTCCCAGAGCAACAAGCCCGTTGCTCTAACAGTCACGGTCTACCCAGTAGCAAGCCAGCTACTCAACAGGAGGGCACAACTCCCAGACCAATGACCAGCGAGTACTCCTAACGCACAGTCCAGCCACACGTGTCTCTTCCTGTGCCGAGATCGTACGTGTTAACTCCGCTGAAGACTGGCCGGTACTATAAACAGTATACTACTGATACTACTCAACAGATGGTGGGGGCACACAGCCGCCCACCAAACACACTGGTGACCACGGCCACCAACAAAACAAACAGGACGAGACAAAACGTGTGGACGAACGCACGAGAAGTGTAGCCAAACTTGCCACGCTTCTCTAAGAACAACAAGCCCGTTGTTCTACAGCCACGGTCTACCGAGTAACAAGCCAGCTACTCAAGAGAGGGCACAACTCCCAGACCGATGACTAGTGAGCAACAAGAGAAGCCTAGTAACACAAATCTCCCTACACTGTGCCAGACCACGAGAGTGCGTGTCTATCTCCGCTGAAGGCTACCTTGATACTGATGCGAGGCTCGCAGGCACAACAAAATGGTGGAAACAAAGAGAGGGTGGCTGGCCGCACAGCGGAACAGCGACAGCCCGCGCTTGGGTGGCCAGAGGCTATGCATATACTATAAATAAATAAAGGGGAAATAATGCGATGCCTTACAATATATATATATATATATATATATATATATATATATATATATATATATATATATATATATATATATATATATATATATATATATATATATATATATATATATATATATATATATATATATATATATCTTTCTTTTCCCAGGGTTATTATTGGTGTTGTTGAGAGTCTGATAACCACTGGCACGTGATCTGACATAGTGGTATTACCATGTTCTAATACAGAGTGAGGTAGTGATGCTTATTGGTGAATATCTTGTCTGGCGTTGTGGCTGAATTTTCTCAAATTAGCGTCGGGAAGTTTGGACCTGGATGCATTAGTTTTTCTTGATCTATGAAGTATGCTAAGCTTTTGCCAACAGTATTGTTGTCTCTATTGCTGGAATATCGGTGTTGTGCATTGACGTCACCGATCAGGTAAGTAGGTACAGTATGTTATTATCTAAGAGTTTATGTATGTCTGGATATGGTAAGTATGGTCTTCTTTGGGGCAAATATGTACTAGTGGTTATGATTATTGGTCCAAGTGTATTGCCAGAATGTTGGTTATAAAATCGTCTATAAGTTTGTGGTTGTGTTTTTTCTTGATTGCTATTGCTGATCCATCCTGTTGTTCCCCAGAGGAGTTGATTTTAAGCACTGTGTATCCTGGGATTTTAATAGGGTCTGTATCTGTAATTCCGTGGCTGTTTATTAGTATAATTTCAGGGTTACTTTTTAAGAATGAATCTATGACACTATTTTTATTAGTCCTCCAATTCAGTACATAATGTGAATTTTTGCGTGTGCGTTGTACTTTGTCTTGCAGGGCCCAGGTGACCGGTCTGAGCCCAGGTGACCGGTCTGACAGTCCTGAACGAACCTTCTGAAAAATGTTCTGTCCACAGTGTTCCAGCAGTTTGTTAGGCTGCACAGCTGATCTATCTGTTCCATCTTCTTCCCTTTCTTTTTCCATTTCCTCCCTTGCATGTTCACTCTCTTGTGTCTTAAAATGCTCTCAAAACATACCAAACTGTCTTAAAATGCCCTCAGATCATGCCAAACTGTCTTAAAATGTTCTTAGATCGTGCAAAACTGTCTTAAAATGCCCTCAGATCATGCCAAACTGTCTTAAAATGCCCTCAGATCATGCCAAACTATCTTAAAATTCCCTCAGATCATGCCAAACTGACTTAAAATGCCCTCAAAACATGCCAAACTGTTTTAAAATGCCCTCAAAACATGCCAAACTGTCTTAAAATGCCCTAAAAATCATGCCAAACTGCCTTAAAACATCCTCAGAACATGCCAAATTGTCTTAAAATGTCAAACTCCCTTAAAATATCCTCAAAACATGCCAAATAGTCTTAAATGACCTCAAAAAAACATGCCAAACTGTCTTAATATGCCCTCAAAATAAGCCAAACTGTCTTAAAATGCCCTCCATACACCCTTCTTAATGTTAATAAAATGGTCTAATGGTGCACAAAACTCAATTGAAATAGTGAAGACTGTGGCCATTCATGTTGTATATTTCAGTATAAATGACAAGGAGAGAAATAAGAAAAGGAGAGAAATTGAAAAATTAACTAATGATAGTACAGAAACCCTAATAATTGTTAGGGACTTCAATGGACATGTGGGATTCAAAGGAGTTGTAGGTAGTTAACTCATAACTTGGGAAAAAAAAAAAAAAAAAAAAAAAAAAAATATATATATATATATATATATATATATATATATATATATATATATATATATATATATATATATATATATATATATATTAGTTTGCTGCAGAAAGGACATAGGCTATGGTACCATCAATCAATGGGTATAAGTTGTATGTGGTTGAAAAGTCATAACTTGAAAAATATTAATTTGCAAAGAAAATGGCATAGCCTATTATACCATCAATAAGGGGCCATCAATCTGGAGAAACTTTTGTGGGAGAAAAGATCAGTAAGTTACTCCTGTTGGTGTACACTCGACTTGTCTTGATACCCTGTAACATTAAGTTTTCTATCACAAAGGCTAATACGTATTAATACCACTCGTGGTCTTAGATCTAATTTTCAATCTGTAGAACACTGTCTATTCCTCTACTAAACCTCATCTTCTTTTCCTCACCGAAATACAGCTGTCTAAGGCTACTGGTAGTAGCCCCTTGTCTGTTCCCTCCTACTTTCTCTATCCTCATTTTCATTCTAAAGCTGGATGCTTGTGTCTATGTGCGCAACCACTTAACTTATTCTCGTGCCCACGCTCTCGAATCTTCCAAGTTTTCCACAATCTGACTTTGACTCAATAGTCACTCTCACTAAATTTATATTTGCTGTCTATCTCTCCCCAGACTCCTCTGACTAAAGTAATTTTTTTTACTTTTTAACTTCGAAAGTGGAGCACATTCTGTCTCTCTACCATTTTCAAGAGATCTCCATTGTTGGAGATTTCAATGTTCACCACCAGCTTTGGCTTTCCGTTCCTTTCATTGACCATTCTGGTGAACTAGCCTTTAACTTTGCTATCCTCCATGACCTAGAGCAATTGTATCTTGTCCTATTTCTCCAATCCTTCTGCAGAATCCCCCAAAGCGGCATTTTGCCTCTGCCAGTTGGGGGAACCTGAAGAAGTATTATGCTGATTTCCCCTGGAATGATTACTGTTTCTGTGTCAGAGACCCATCTCTATGTGTTAAACACATATAAGAGGTGATAGTATCTGGCATGGAGGCGTACATTCCTCTATCTTTTCTCAACCTAAACCTTCTAAACCTCGGTTTAACACAGCCTGTTCTCGTGCTATACATGATAGAGAGGTTGCCCACAAAAGGTACTTCAGCCTTCCATCTCCTGAATTTCATACACTTTATATTTCTACCCGGAATCATGCCAAGGCTGTTCTTCAACTTGCCAAACACTCCTTCATAAAAATATATAAAAATCTTTCAAACTCCAACTTCCCTCAAGACTTCTGGCACCTGGCCAAAAACATCTCCAATAACTTCACTTCATCTTTCCCTCTTTATTTCATCCTGATGGTACCACTACCAAGTCTTGTATCTCTAAGGCTGAACTCTTCTCTCAAACCTTTGCTAACAACTCCACCTTGGATAATTCTGGGCTTGTCCCTCCCTCTCCTCCTCCCTCTGACTATTTCGTAGCTACAATCAAAATTCTTCGTAATGATGTTTTTAATGCCCTTGTTGGTCTAAACCCTCGGAAGGCTTATGGATCTGACTAGGATCCCTCCTATTGTTCTCAAAAACTGTGCTTCCATGCTTGCACCTTGCCTAGCCAAACTCTTTTAACTGTCTGTCGACTTCTACCTTTCCTTCTTGAAAGTTTGCCTACATTTGTAGTGACAGGGATAATAATATGAAGTTCTTCAGTTATTAAGCCTTAGCATAGCTTAGCATAGCACACGTGATCATACATATGTCCCTACATACATATATATATATATATATATATATATATATATATATATATATATATATATATATATATATATATATACATACAGAACGCATCTCAAAGGAAGAGAGAGTAGCCAGCTCATGAATTAAAACACCGTATATTTACAAGCTTTGTAATCAGAAGTTTAATGAATTTTTCACTCTAATAAGTAGAGGGAGAACTGAGCTGTTCAAGAAAGTGTCTTTCAGTAAAGTAATTTTATTAGTAATGTCAATCAAATTCTCTGTAATTATTCCGCACCAATCCTATTGTGACGTCTGCTAACAACTTTGAAGTCTTGGGAGAATCATTGGAAGACAGTTCCCACCAAGGAATATACAGAGAGGAAGTTGTGGTATGGGTTAAAGTTTGGAGGACAGTGACGCTGCTGCCATCTGTTAGAAGCGAATACTTTCATAGAAAACGTTTTCAGGAGTAACTTAAGATTTTTCCCATGCCACCTCCTCACCACTTAATTTTTCCCTGCATTCTCTCGTGGTTATGAACCTGCGCCTACCTTCCTTCATGAGTGGTTCCAAGGACGGGTGCTGTTTGAGCAGTGCCATGAAACACTCGTAGAGTTGGGCCAGAGTCTTGCCGTCCCCCTTGGGAAAGTTCACACCAAGGATTCTAGGGAGGATATACAGGTTCAATGGGCGGGCTGGAGGAATTGATTAGGGAACCTCGCTTCCAACAGATGGTGCGTGGGTCGCAGGTAGTACGGGGGTGAGGGATGGGGGGATCCGTTACAAGATTCAAACAGTCAGTCAGTCACGGGAAGGATGAAGGAGTACAAGGCACATCAGCCATCGCCCGCCTCCGCCTGGGCCACACCACGCTCAGTGCTCACTTGCACCACCTACGTCTGTCTTGTGATCCCTTCTGCCCTTGGTGTAGGACTACCCCTGAGTCCATGGAACATTTCCTGCTTCAATGCCCACGCCTCCTCTCTCAACATGCTGCATTACGCTCTCGGCTCTCCGCCCTGGCCATCACAACACTCAACCTGCCCACCCTCCTGGCAGCCTCAGGAGTCCACCTCTTCTGGCAACCTGCTGTCCTTTGCCTTACTTGTGCCTTCTTGAGGAAGACTGGCTAACTACCACGCTTGTGAAACCACACAGGACTTCCCCAAGGCTCATAAAGATCCATAGATCTTCGTGGCCTCTTTTGGATCCTTATGAGCCCTGAGGTAGTCCTGTGTGGGTATCACAGGCGTGGTAGCTGGCTGGTCTTCCTCAGGAAGGCACAAGTAAGGCGAAGGACAGCAGGTTGCCAGGAGGGGTGGACACCTGAGGCTGCCAAGAGGGTGGGCAGGTCGGTGTTGTGATGGTCAGGGTGGAGAGCCGGGAGCGTAATGCAGTATGTTGAGAGAAGAGGCATGGGCATTGAAGCAGGAAATGTTCCATGGCCTCAGGGGTAGTCCTCCACCAAGGGCAGAAGTGGTCACGAGACAGTCGACGTATGCGATGCAAGTATGGGTGGTATGGTGTGGCCCATATATATATATATATATATATATATATATATATATATATATATATATATATATATATATATATATATATATATATATATATATATATATATATATATATATAAACATGTTTTATTTGCCTTATAAGTTCATAACCACGAGAAAATGCAGGGAAAAATAAGGGGTGGGGTGGGGGGGGAGGAAGCATAGGAGAAATTTCAAGTTACTCCTAACAACGTTTTCTATGAAAGTACTTGCTTCCAACAGATGGCAGCACCGTCGCTGTCCTCCAAACTTTAACCCACACCAAAACTACTTCTCTGTATATTCCTTGGTTCACACGGTGAAGGAAGCGCCCAGCTGAGGTGAGGAAGCATGACAGGCGGTGTCAGTATCCATGGCGTCCTGCAGGCATGGAGACAAGGGTGGTGAGTTCACAGGGGTGGAGGCAGCAGCGAGGGTGCGGGGGTTGACCCTTTGTCTGGTCAGGTCAAGGGAGGCTAGCGGCGGGGAGACAAAGATTCTCCGCTCCACCAACAGGGAGTTTTACCTTCTTCACATGAATAATGGTCTCCCTTGGCTGGCCTGCCACAGGACAGGCGTCCTGGCTATCCACAGGGGAGGCCGTGAAGGTGTGCTCCTCAGAGATTGCCTCAACTCTCTTCTTCTTTGTAGGGGCTTTGTTCATACAGAACAGAGAGAGGAAAACACATCCTCCAGCCACGGGCCATGGGTGCAAACTGGGGTGATGGTTCTAATCCTTCAAACTACCGTCCAATAGCTTTAATCTCTTGCTTCTCTAAAGTTCTGAAATTTGTCCTAAATAGGGAGATTCTTAAACATGTCACTTCACAATCTGATCGCCAATATGGCATCCGTCAAGGTGGCTCTATTGGCTTTCCTTACTGAGTGTTGGTCATCCTCTTTTAGAGATTTTGATGAAACATTTGTTGTAGTGGTAGACATATCAAAAGCTTTTGATAGAGTCTGGCACAATACTATGATTTTAAAACTGCCCTTTTAGTTTTTATCCTTCTCTCTGCAACTTTATCCCAAGTTTCCTTTCTGACCGTTCTATTGCAGCCATGGTAGACGGCCACTGTTCTTCTCCTAAATCTATTAATAGTGGTGTCCCTCAGGGTTCTGTCCTGTCACTCACTCTCTATTATTCATTAATGCTCTTAACAAAACTTCTTGCCCTATTCACTCCAACCCACGTCCTTTCAGAGACGACCAACCCTTCAGGAAGTCAACAGATCACGCAGGGATGCCACAGAGCGCCTGACTTCTGATCTATCTAAGATTTCTGATTGGGTAGAGAAAACTTAGTAGTTTTCCATGCCTCAAAACCTCATTTTCTCCATCTATCAACTTCGCACAACCTTCCAGACAACTATCCCCTCTTCTTTAATGACACCCATCTGTCTCCCTCTTCTACACTGAATATCCTCGGTCTGTCCTTTACTAACAATCTTAACTGGAAACTTCACATCTCATCTCTTGCTAAAACAGCTTCTTTGAAGTTAAGGCGTTCTGAGGCGTCTCCACCAGTGTTTCTCACCCCTCCAACTGCACAAGGGTCTCATCCGCCCATGTATGAAATACTTTTCATATGTTGGTGGGGGGGGGGCAGAGGTTTTGCTCATATAGTTTTCTTAGATAGGGTGGAATCAGAGGCTTTTCGTCTCATCAACTCCCCTCCTCTGACTGACTGTCTTCAGCCTCTTTCTCACCACAAAAATGTTGTATCTCTTTCTATCTTTTATATCTACTTTCATGCTAACTTTTCTATTAATCTTGCTATATGCATGCCTCCCCTCTTCCTGCAGCCTCGCTGCACAAGGCTTTCTTCTTCTCTCATCCTATTCTGTCCAACTCCCTAAAGCAAGAGTTAACTAGTACTCTCAGTCATTCATACCTTTCTCTGGTAAACTCTGGAACTCCTTGCCTTCCTACGACTTGAATTCTTTTAAGGAGGTTTCAAGACATTTGTTCCTTGATTTTGGGAAATTTCTTACTACTTTTTAAGGGAGCCAGCACTTCAAGTCAGCCTTTTTTTTTTTTTTTTTTTTTTGTTGCCCTTGCCTGGCTTCCCTCCTGCATAAAAAAAAGAAATAAAAATAGCCACAGGATAAAAGACAATAAGAGAAAGATCTACCTATATTGCACAGTACATGTATAGAACATGTGGCTATATAACACTAGGGAGGATACGATATTCTTTAACGAGGCTATCAAGAATAGCTGTATTCTGTAACATTAGGTTCTGTATCACAAAGGTTAGTATTGATACCATGGCCACTCAATATAAAATAAAGGAAGATTAGGACATGGCTATGGGTGCTGGCATTGTGTGGTCTGTGTGACGGAGAGCAGATGGGCGGATGGAGACAGAAGGTTGACGGAAGCAAGGCAGGGTGGATGGGAATGGAATTCGAGCAGTGAGGGGCTCACTCCTTCCTGATCCATCACTACAACATGTCCTATTACACTACCACCACCACCACCACCACCACTGTAGGTGTCTATGATGGGAGACTTGCGCCGACTCGGCCGCTTCTTCTTCTTCTTGTGACCCTTTTCCTTGCATGTTACTTTCATCATGATGTTTATGTTTCCACTCCTCTCTTATCTGCTATAATGGATATCATATCTTAGTATTCATATACGCTCCTGCCATGAAGATAACCTGGACTCCGTGGCAGTGAGTGATAGTGAATTAGTAATGAAATACTGCGGTATTTCATTACTAATTCACTATCACTCACTGCCACGGAGTCCAGGTTATCCTCGTGGCAGGAGCGTATATGAATACTAAGATATGATATCCATTATAGCAGATAAGAGAGGAGTGGAAACATAAACATCATGATGAAAGTAACTGCAAAAAGTCACAAGAGAAAAGCGACGAGTGGCATGAGTCTCCGCTTCGTCTGTGGGTCATCTTATCTCTGCTTTATTGTTTGGTATTCCATGTATGATTTCACTTTATGCATTACAAAACCATCCTTTCTTGGGCAAGGTTTGTAAAAAGCTAATAGAAATGTTGTTTTGTGAACATAAAAGCATATATAAGACAGTAACACCACCTGGAGAGGTGGTGTTCCCAGCAACCTCAGAGCAACCTGAAAGCAACCTAGTCACCTTCCCTCCAAGCGTTCATGGATGCCATTTCGCTGCAAGAGGTTGCTCTGACGTTGTGAAAGAATCTTCGATCCAGCTCCAGGAGCGCTAGAGACAGAGGCGGGGAGACAGCCAATCACAGCGAAACTACCGCGTTTGTTCCCTCACCCGGCAAATTCAAACCCAGAAAATTCGCTAAAAGAGATGTGGTTGTACGTTATGCAGATTTTTGGTCTAACTTTATATAGTACATTAAACCGGAAATTCGTTAAACGAATTTTCGTTAAGCGGAGTATTACTGTACTGCTTTTCCTCTACCCTACGTTGATGGCTGTGATCAGTAAAAACAAACCACCCTGGCAGCCACTAGAGAACCTGTGCGGGGCCATACCTTGAGTGTTTGCATCTTCCGCGGATAAAGATAAAAACGAGGTAGCATCTAAGAGGCAGACTATTACATTCCTTTTGTTCTCTATTTCTACCGCCTCTGTTCATGATTGTGTGTTCTTGACAATACACCACAGAGAACTGATAAGCAGTACAGGAATATACACATTTTCTCATGCATATCCATCATCTTATCTGTCATATATTATAATCTATCTGAATCTATCTATCTATCTACCTACCTATCCATCTATCCTAATTCTTTTTATTTTCCCCGCATCTGACAAGAAGACTTGCTGAAAGTGACTGACACAAGACCATCTCTCAGGACAGAAAAGGTTGCACTATTCCACTGACTTGAATGTAATGGAACAAATCTATGAAAATCTTTGCTGGTGTGCTGTTCAAGACTCCTGGAAATTGAAAGGACTGCAAGGCGAGCTACACAACTGTCTAGGGAATACTTTGAGGGAAGGCAGGAAAGAACACCCAGTTATCTTCACTCTTTTTATGTACCAGGGAAAAACTGGCCAAGGGAAACATAAAACAATAAATAAAAGACTCATTTCTGGATGCCAGTCACCCTTACAGGTCTGAGAGAGTTAGCCCAAAAAAAGGGATAAATGTCTTGAGATCTCCCTCTTCAATGAAGTCGTCATAGGAATTGAAATACAGAATCAGGCAGGGAGTTCACACACCACAACACAACACAACACACACACACTGAACCAAAAAGCCAAGGATGAATTGTATAGTGTAGTGTATTGACACGCTAATCCTTCCCCCCACACCACGGCTCAAGGCTCACTGGGCAAGAAGAGAAACACTGGTGAACAACAATATATTAGTCACAACTTCACATCTCAGTAAAATCAGATCTACAGGTGCCTTGGAAGGAATCAGTCATCACACAGGTACACTTTTTTTTTTTTTACGGTAATGCCTATAGTGCCTATAGGCACACTTGAAGAGTGTATGGGAAGCGCTGTTCAGATTCCGCCCATTAGTGACGCAGGCAATTTTATTTATAGTGGTACCCAAATTAGGGCCCAAATCACCGCCCAAACTCATCTTGAGTGTAACCACCTAGAACCTGGGTATCATGGTGATATGTAGGTAACTTTAAACCACTCGACAAATGGCAAAGTGTTTTAAGGCTGTACGTGGTGGGATTCGAACCTACGCGTGGACGTCTGCCCGATCCCACGCTCACCACCTTATCCACCATGCCACCGCCTCCCTAACCCTAACTTAACCCCTTCAGTACCACAAACCATTTCCATATTCATTCTGCTTACTACTTGCTGATTTTATACACCTACAGAAACTTATGTGGGGATTAAAATAAAGAAGACTGTCACTATTAAACTTTTGGCCTTCATAGACCATTCCTAATGTTAACAAAATTGTCTAATCCTACACAAAACTCAAGGTAAAAATGTGTCCCAGTACTGAAGGGGTTAACCAATGCACAGATATGCATCATTGACATTGTTACATTACTCAATCTAATGAAACAGACATTTTAGACTGTAAATATATGTAGCTAAAAATATTTTGAGACACACACTAACTTAACATGTAAACCAATTATGTCAAAAATATCATTAAAGCAGCACTGGTTAATGGTTATAGAGATAAAAAGATACTTTACAATTACACAAACACCAGTTGCCTAATGAAACTCCAGGCAGTGATTTGATCAAGGGACTCACTCACACACACATACACACACTACAAGTGTCTGCCTCTCCTTACACCTCACAACACAAACACAGTACATACAACACTGCCTGTAAACTACAATACAACAAAGTACACACCCCTCACAAGATACACAAGGCTAGGTGTAAACTACTACTACTTTGTCTTACAACCCACAATACACTAAGTACACACCCCTCACAATACAATAATTACAAAACTAGGTGTACACTGCTTCCTTCTACCTTGTATCCCAGTATACAACAAACACACTCCTTGCAATAACAGACCACAGGGGTGTGGTGTCCTTACAGGCACTGCCACACTTGACAACAGTGTAGTGTGTGCTGAGGTGACACTATCATCAATGTATCCTGTGGTGTGGCAGGCCAGCGTAGCATGGAGTCACGCAGGCATCCAACACACACCAACGTCCTGAAACAAAAGCATTCATTAATACATTATCTTCAACACAACACACACACTGAGTGGTGACACATACAGTGATGGGGGGCTGCGGGGCTGGCCTGGGCTATGTGTGTCCTCTCAGACCACATCCTGCTCTTATACAAGCGGAGGGGACCAAAAATGTCCCCAGGTCGGACACCTCTCCTGTTGAAGACCACAAATGCCTTGACACCTCCCTCAACTTTTTCTACATTAACTTCTGCAACATTCGCGGTCTTAGATCTAATTTTCAATCTGTGGAACACCACCTCTCCTCTACTAAACCTCATCTTCTTTTCCTCACCGAAACACAGCTGTCTGAGGCAACTGACAGTAGCCCCTTCTCTGTTCCCTCCTACTTTCTCTATTCTCATTTTCATTCCAAAGCTGGATGTTGCGTCTATGTACGCAATGACTTAACTTGCTCTCGTGCCCACGCTCTTGAGTCTTCCGAATTTTCCACCATCTGGCTGCGACTTAACAGTCACTCTCAAACTAAATTCATCTGTGCTGTTTATCTCTCCCCTAACTCTTCTGACTATAGTAATTTCTTCGACTACTTAACTTCTAAAGTGGAGCACATTCTGTCCCTCTACCCTTTCGCTGAGATTTCCATTCTTGGAGATTTCAATGTTCACCACCAGCTTTGGCTTTCCTCTCCCTTCACTGACCACCCTGGTGAACTAGCCTTCAACTTTGCTATCCTCCATGACCTAGAGCAACTGGTGCAGCACCCTACTCGTATTCCTGACCGTCTTGGAGACACGCCCAACATTCTTGATCTCTTCCTCACCTCTAACCCTTCTGCTTATGCTGTCACCCTTTCATCTCCGTTGGGCTCCTCCGATCACAATCTCATTTCTGTATCTTGTCCTATTTTTCCAATCCCTCCAGGATCCCCAAAGCGAAGGTGCCTCTGGCGTTTGCCTCTGCCAGATGGGGGACCTGAGGAGGTATTATGCTGATTTTCCTGGAATGATTATTGCTTCCGTGTCAGAGACCCATCTCTTTGTGCTGAACGCATAACAGAGGTGTTAGTATCTGGCATGGAGGCGTACATTCCTCATTCTTTTTCTCAACCTAAACCTTCTAAACCTTGGTTTAACTCAGCCTGTTCTCGTGCTATACATGATAGAGAGGTTGCCCACAAAAGGTACTTGAGCCTTCCATCTCCTGAATCTCATGCACTTTATATCTCTGCCCGGAATCATGCCAAGTCTGTTCTTCAACTTGCCAAACACTCTTTCATAAATAGGAAATGTCAAAATCTTTCAAACTCAAACTCTCCTCGTGACTTCTGGCATCTAGCCAAAAACACCTCCAATAACTTCACTTCTTCATCTTTCCCTCCATTATTTCATCCTGATGGCACCACTGCCATCTCTTCTGTCTCTAAAGCTGAACTCTTTTCTCAAACCTTTGCTCACAACTCCACCTAGGACGATTCTGGGCTTGTCCCTCCCTCTCCTCCTCCCTCTGACTATTTCATGTCTACAATCAAAATTCTTCGTAATGATGTTTTCCATGCCCTTGCTGGCCTAAACCCTCGGAAGGCTTATGGACCTGATGGGGTCCCTCCTATTGTTCTCAAAAACTGTGCTTCTGTGCTTGCACCTTGCCTGGCCAAACTCTTCCAACTTTGTCTATCGACTTGTACCTTTCCTTCCTGCTGGAAGTTCGCCTACATTCAGCCTGTTCCTAAAAGGGTGACCGTTCTAACCCTCAAACTACCGTCCTATAGCTTTAATCTCTTGCTTGTCTAAAGTTTTGAATCTATCCTGAATAGGAAGATTCTCAAACATCTGTCACTTCACAATCTTCTGTCTGATCGCCAGTATGGCTTCCGTCAAGGTCGCTCTACTGGTGATCTTCTGGCTTTCCTTACTGAGTCTTTACTGAGTCTTGGTCATATCAAAAGCTTTTGATAGAGTCTGGCATAAAGCTTTGATTTCAAAACTGCCCTCCTACAGCTTCTATCCTTCTCTCTGCAACTTTATCTCAAGTTTCCTTTCCGACCGCTCTATTGCTGCTGTGGTAGACGGCTACTGTTCTTCTCCTAAACCTATTAATAGTGGTGTTCCTCAGAGTTCTGTCCTGTCACCCACTCTCTTTCTATTATTCATTACTGACCTTCTTAACCAAACTTCTTGCCCTATCCACTCCTACGCTGATGATACCACCCTACATCTTTCCACGTTCTTTCAGAGACGTCCAACCCTTCAGGAAATTAACAGATCACACGGGGACGCCACGGAACGCCTGACTTCTGATCTTTCTAAAATTTCCAATTGGGGCAGAGAAAATCTAGTAGTTTTCAATGTCTCAAAAACTCAATTCCTCCATCTATCAACTCGACACAACCTTCCAGACAACTATCCCCTCTTCTTCAATGACACTCAACTGTCTCCCTCTTCCACAATGAATATCCTCGGTCTGTCCTTTGCTCATAATCTTAACTGGAAACTTCACATCTCATCTCTTGCTAAAACAGCTTCTATGAAATTAGGTGTTCTGAGGCGTCTCCGCCAGTTTTCTCGCCCTCCAACTGCTTACTCTGTATAAGGGCCTTATCCATCCCTGTATGGAGTACTCTTCGCATGTTTGGAGGGGTTCCTGTCACACAGCTTTGCTTGATAGGCTGGAATCGAAAGCTCTTCGTCTCATCAACTCCCCTCCTCTGACTGACTGTCTTCAGTCTCTTTCTCACCGCCGAAATGTTGCATCCCTTTCTATATTTTATCGCTATTTTCATGGTAACTGTTCTACTGATCTTGCTAACTGCATGCCTCCCCTCCTCCTACGGCCACGCTGCACAAGGCTTTCTTCTTCCTCTCATCCCTATTCTGTCCAACTCTCTAATGCAAGAGTTAACAAGTATGCTCAATCATTCATCCCTTTCACTGGTAAACTCTGGAACTTCCTCCCTGCATCTGTATTTCCAAATTCCTACAACTTGTCTTCTTTTAAGAGGGAGGTATCGAGGCATTTGCTCCCCTAATTCTGGCTGACGGTTTTGGCACTTTTTGTACTCTTTGGAGAGCCAGCGCTCAAGTGGGCTTTTTTCTAACTCTTTTTTTTGCCCTTGGCTGGCCCTCTTCCCTACGTAAAAAAAAAAAAAAAAAAAAAAAAAACATTCATACATACACAATCCTGTATCTATGTATCTTTCACTGAACACCCTTCCAGGAGCCCAGTACACACTATGCATCATGTATCAAGCCACACTGACAGGACACACACTGCAAACACTGGAACGCTGACCTTCACCACCACGTCCTTCCTCTCACACTCACCACCACCACCACCACCACAGTCCTTTAGGATCCTCACAGCCAGCCAACACCATGCATGGTCTTCTCACCCCTACAGCCTCACACCTCACATATCACACCCCCAGTGGTGAAGGGAAAGTGCCCTAAGTGCTGGTCTGTCTGTCTGTCTGTCTGCCTGTCTTTCAAAAGGTGTATCTAGTACCACAGTGACTGACAATGTCCTTAGTGTTGATTCTGACATGGTACTTGCACTGCCAGGTTAGGTAATGGAATCAGGTATTACTACTCCAATCACCTCCACCACTTATGTTTTCACTCTTACTTCCACTTACTTACTTCCTTGCTTGCCTGCCATCTTGACCCCCGCCACATCCTGCTGGAGATGGAGAGCCTTGGTGACACCCTCAGGAGACCAGTTCCCACTGAAGGCGTGCTTCACCTGGCTGTGTCGAGCAGCAAATACTGGAAGGTCAGGCCAAGGTCGGGAGGAAGCAATGGGAGAGGAAAAAGAAAGAAACACACTGTCCACCACCACCACCACCACACACTCCCACAGGTGCAGGTGTGGCCCCACCGGTCCACACAACACACCACCTCAAAAGTGGATCTTCACATGCCGGGCAATGTCACCCTTAGTCTTGAAACACTTGCCACAAACATCACACTTGAACTCCCTCAAGCCAGTGTGTCTGAAGGCGTGTCTGTTGAGTTCACCAATGGTAAAGAATTTCTTGCCACACTCTTCACACTCATAATTTCCAACACCACTGTGTGCCAGGGTGTGTTTGGTAAGGTAACCCTTCCTGGTGAATTTCTTTCCACATTCCAGACACTCATAATTTCTAACACCACTGTGTGTCAGGGTGTGTCTGGTGAGGTTGCTCTTTTCAGTGAATTTCTTGCCACATTCCAGACACTCATAATTTCTACCACTGTGTGACAGGGTGTGTGTGGTGAGATTAGACTTTGTGATGAATTTCTTGCCACATTCCAGACACTCATAATTTCTAACACCACTGTGTATCAGGGTGTGTGTGGTGAGGTAACCCTTCGTGGTGAATTTCTTTCCACATTGCAGACACTCATAATAATTTCTAACACCACTGTGTGTCAGGGTGTGTGTGGTGAGGTAACCCTTCGTGGTGAATTTCTTTCCACATTGCAGACACTCATAATAATTTCTAACACCACTGTGTGTCAGGGTGTGTGTGGTGAGATTAGACTTTGTGGTGAATTTCTTTCCACATTCCAGACACTCATAATTTCTAACACCACTGTGTGTCAGGGTGTGTGTGGTGAGGTAAACCTTCCTGGTGAATTTCTTGCCACATTCCAGACACTCATAATTTCTAACACCACTGTGTGTCAGGGTGTGTGTGGTGAGGTGACCCTTTTGGGTGAATTTCTTTCCACATTGCAAACACTCATAATTTCTAACACCACTGTGTGTCAGGGTGTGTGTGGTGAGGTAAACCTTCCTGGTGAATTTCTTTCCACATTGCAGACACTCATAATTTCTAACACCACTGTGTGTCAGGGTGTGTGTGGTGAGTTCATACTTTGTGATGAATTTCTTTCCACATTCCTGACACTCATAATTTCTAACACCACTGTGTCTCAGGATGTGTTGTCTGAGTCCTATTCTGGATGTAAAAGTTTTATCACACTGCTGACACACAAACTTTCTCTCTCCTCTGTGGGTGGAGCTGCCTGCCTCCAGGTCATCCTTGGTACCATGCCTGGACCTCCCCACACTTGAGGCAGACTGCTGTTGCTGCTGTTCACTCATGCTGCTGCCCGGCCTCACCCCTCCACTGCAGGAACCCTCTGGGCAGCCGACCAGATGGAGCCACGTCAGAGCCCAGCAGGGCACCCGGCCTGGACACCTGCAACAAGTGACGGTGAGGACACCGAGAGCCACTGGACACTGGACACTGGACACAGCCAACAGTAATTCTCTGGAGAAAAAAAAGCCCACTTGAGTGCCAGTCCATAGATGCATGACAAAGAGAAAAATTAAACTTGAGAGGATAAATGTGTTGGAACCTTCCTCTTGAAAGAGTTCAAGTCCCAGGAAGGTGGAAACACAGAAGCAGGCAGGGAGTCCCAGAGTGTACCAGAGAAAGGGATGAGTGACTGAGAGTACTGGTTAACTCTTGCATCAGAGAGGTGGACAGATTAGAGGTGAGAGAAGGAAGAAAGTGTAGTGGTGGGAGGATGGAGTAGGAGGGGAGGCATGCAGTTACCTAGACCTGAAGAGCAGTTGGCATGAAAATAGCAGTAGAAGACAGCAAGAGATGCAACACTGCGGTGATGAGAGAGAGGCTGCACACAGTCACTCGGTCAGTCAGAGGAGACACGATGATAGGATGAAAAACTTTTCATTCCAGCCTGTGTAAAAGAACAGTATGAGTGGACCACCCTCCATACATGTGGAGCACACTCACCTGGTTGGCCCAACCAATAGGAGAGGACCCAATGTGGCAAGTTTTCAGTGTTCGCTGTCTGGTTCAATTGAGGACTGGGTGAATTTCCCAAGTGCAGGGGCTTACTGTACATTTAGAATGTCAAGAAACTTGTGAAACATTTCATTAGCAACAAGTCACAAAAATTCAAATTGCCGGTCGTCAGAAATTTAAAAAAATATTAATTTGTTTGTAGTTGCCGTAGCAGCAACATCTTCTGGTGGGACTGGGGTGACAAGCAACTCAGTGTGGCTGGAAGGTTCAATGTAAACGACCCCCACAAAATGTAAAGCGCACGAAGAACTTGGTGCGGGAGAAGGGGTTGGCAAGAGTGCAGATCGCTGAGTGGCTAGAGAAGGGGTTAACAAATAGAGCAGCGTGCCTCTTCTTGATATTTACCATCTTACCTAACAGGGCACTGCATCCCCCTGGAAATCACTCAAGCATGTTAACTTAGCCTGGACCCCCTCACGGATGCTAACCAGTCCTAACCCAACCTGCAATAACACTGTGTGATAAATAAATAAATATAATATGTAATGGTGCCTACCGTTCAAGGGGCTATTATGTCACATTACTGGCCTAGGATCGGGTCGAGGGAGTCTTTAGGGGAAGTGGTCGTGTCTAGGGACGTTTACCTGCTCACACTCGTAGGCAATATTTCTCAGCAAAACCCGGCACTGTAAGCGTCACCAGACCACAATTGTCTTGCTAACCATTCCATCCCTTGTCTTACTAGTAAATCAGCGCGTGTCATCTCTGCCACCCAAAAACACCGCATTGTCAAAAATGTCCACACTTGCTGGGGAAGAAGGCAACACTTCAAACACTAAGCATTTGCCATCCAACACACACACACACACACACACACACACACACACTATACTATACACTATACTACACTATAAATACTATAATAAGACCTAGATTGGAATATGCAGGAGTAGTGTGGACCCCTCATAAAAAGAAACACATAAGAAAATTGGAGAGGCTATAAAAAATGGCTACAAGAATGGTCCCAGAACTTGAAGCATATTAACAAAAGGAGTTAACAATCATTGGAACATATGTGCCACCAAAAACAAACTCATGGACTAACCAAGAATATAGAGACATAATATATGACACAATAAGGAGTCTTACAAGAATCATTAAGGGAAGGAGAAAAGTGATATTGATAGGAGATTTCAACTGTAAGGAGGTAGACTGGGAAAATTATGAAAGTGGTATGGGGGAAGATGCCTGGGGAGATAGATTCCTGAACCTAATGATAGATAATTTGATGGTCCAAAGAGTAAAGGAAAACACAAGATTCAGAGGAAACGATGAGCCGGCAAGATTAGACCTAGTTTTTACAAGGGATATACCAATTAACGATGATATAAGATACAAGTGCCCATTGGGAAAGAGTGACCATGTAATATTAGAAATGGATATAGAAGAAGGAAAGGAAGATAGAGATGAATCATACAAAGGAGACCGATTAAATTACAGAAAGGCTGATATTGAGAATCTCAAGAACTATTTTAAAACGTAAACTGGGAGGAGATGGAAAACTCATTAACGGTTCAAGAGAAATATAACTTATTTTTGGAAATATAAAAACTGGGGTCAGGAATATGTTCCAAAATATAGACCTAAAGAAGAAGGAAAGAAAGATTGGTTTAATGCAAGGTGTGCTAGGGCAAAGGAGAAATGAGATGGAGCATGGAAAAGGTGGAGAAGAAACAGAAATCCAGAAAATAAGGAAAACTTCAAAACAGCAAGAAATTAATATGCTAAGGTGAGAAAGGAAGAAGAAAAGAACTATGAAAAGGACATTGTCGAAAAATGTAAGGAACAACCAAAATTGTTCTACAGATTCATAAATGGAAAAATAAGACAAAAAGAAACAATAGAAAGGTTAAAAGGAGAGAATGGGATGGTGGAAGACCCAAAAAGTATGGCAGAACTGTTAAATAGTAAATTTCAGGAGGTCTTTACTAAGGAATCCAAATTTGAAAGACCACAGGGTAATAGAGAGACTGTCTATATGAAAGAGATTAAAGTAACCAAGCTTGAAATAAAAAGTTGATGATAATTGGATACTATAATAGGCAGGATGACATATGAGGAGAGACTAAAGGCTATGGATCTACCAACCTTGGAACAAAGAAGGGAGAGAGGAGACCTGATACAAGTCTATAAATTGATCAACGGAATGGACCAAGTGGATAATGAGAAACTGATCTTGAGAGAAGAATATGACATCCGAAGCACAAAATCGCATAGTAAAAAGCTGAGAAAGGGAAGATGTCTGAGAGATATTAAAAAATAGAGTTTCCCGCAGAGATGTATTGAGACGTGGAACAGTTTAGATGAAGAAGTAGTGTCTGCAACGAGTGTGCACACGTTTAAAGTAAGATTGGATAAGTGTAGATATGAAGACGGGGCCACACGAGCATAAAGCCCAGGCCCTATAAAACTACAACTAGGTAAATACAACTAGGTAAATACATACACACACACACACACAGAACAGAGTGTAGAAAAAGAAATACAAGAAATATATATACAGACTTGGTAAATCTAGTGAGGGGACTAAAAGACCATTAAAAGTTAAAATGCAATCACAAGTAGAGGTGGAAGAAATATTAGTTGAGGACTGGAAAGCTGGCTGGTAAGACAGAATGTAACAACATTTGGATGAGGAGAGATATGAACTAGGAAGAAAGGGACAAAGAGAGAGAGGACTGAGAAGTGAAGCGAAGGACAGAGAACAAGATGAAGAAATTCTACTGGAGAGTGCTGGACATGAGGCTGAGGAAATGGTATCTAAGGGAAGGGGAAGAAAAGCATTAGGAGTCATGTATACAAACATAGATGGGTTTACATCAGGAAGGTTGGAAGTGAGAGATCATACACTGGAAAGAGGACCAGACGTGGTATGTACAACAGAAACAAAGTTAAGTGAAGACGACCAAGTGAATCTTAAAGAGCAGGGATATAATGTTTGCAGGAGAGACAGAAGGAGAAAAGCAGGAGAAGGAGTATTGATAATGGCTGAAGAGGATATATTCGTGGAGGTGGTACAGTATGGACCAGTGGGAGGGAAAGGAGGAGTATCATAGTAACATATGTGCCACCAAAGACTAATTAATACATGGAGGCTTGATGTCCACAAAGAAATGCAAAATGAAGTGCTAAATTGCCTGCACAATATGTTAAGGAAGGACAGAAGAGTGCCACTTGTTGGGGATCTGAACTGCAAACATGTTAATGGGGAAGAAATGGGTTAAGTTAGATTGGATGGTTCTCTGACAGTTGGAAAGGAAATTGACTCCTTTTCATCCCTGTAGTAGAGGCAGCCTTGGAATGTCATGCAGTGTGGTTTAGGACTCTCTGGCAGCAGTTTGATGAAATGCCTACTTATTGGTCTTTCATATCGGAGGAGCATTAAGTTGAGTAATGTGTGTTGCAAAAGAGATCAGAAATCAACAAAATCACACAAAAAATGTCTGACAATACTTTGGTGGCGGCGAGCGTTGCTTTGTTATTGTTGAGCAGCGTTGCCACCGATTCACTACCCTTGGATTTGGGTCCATTGCAAAGGCTGCTCCCGACATTACATCCGGATCCTCCCCAAGGGTTACTATCCAAACCCAACACTACAGACTTCTAGCCGGGGAGGGGGGTCGTCTCCTGCCAGCCCCGTCCCTACATCCCATCTAAGGTTACTAACCAAACACAACAGTATAACTCTCTCTCTCTCTCTCTCTCTCTCTCTCTCTCTCTCTCTTTTAGATAAAAGCTGGCCAAGGGCAACAAAAATAATAAAGAAAAAAATGACGTCCACTTGCCAGTCGGTTACACGCTACAAATTGCCTAAAAAAAATTATAATAAAATAAATAAATAAATTGGTGTGCGCTTGACACATTATGAGGGTGATTGGTTGTTTTGTCTGAACATGAAAGCAGTAGCCAATAACAAAGCTGGAATTCATTGAGCCAATCCTAGTGTGGCATTTCAAGGTGTGGCGAGAGAAGCGGTTCAGTTTGAACTATTTGAATCAGTGTTAGGAAGATGTCACCGTGTGTTGGGTGTAGCGTGCACTACTTCCTTCATATTCAACACTTCTTTGAAAAAGACAAAAAAAGCTCACAGTTCCTAAGGGAGCACGGTGTTTTTCCTAGTGCGGTGGAGTGCCCCAAGTGCCACAAACCCTGCACACTCAGAGAAAAGACTTGGAGGTGCACGGCCACTTCTTACATTCCAATAAGGTAATGACTTCCTGTGCATAGCTTAGCCATTGCAGTGAGGTTAGGATGGGTTGGCTTGGGTTAGGTTTTGGTTAGGTTAGGTTAAGTTAAGGTTCTTCTGTAGAATCACTGCTCCACGCTGATCTGTATAATATGTACAGCACAGTGCAGTATATGTAACGTGTTTACCGTCAGTGAGAGTTTTGGTGAGTGCTCCACCTTATTATGTCCACAGTAATAAAGTAAACATTCTACCTACCTACCAGAATCTAAGTCCACAGTTGTTGTTTACGTTTTGCTTCACGGAGCACACTGAGAAGGAGTTAGGTTGGGTTGGGTTGGGTTGGGTTAGATTTTTTTTTTTTTTTTTTTTTGGAACGCCATATCTCGCCTCTTTTGGCTCCCCCAACCCAAAACCCCCGATTCCCCACAGTCCCCCAAGCTTGTTGTGGGGGAGGAGGGGGAGGGGAGAGGAAAGGTGGGTAGCAGTGGTTCTGTACTTTTACCTAAGTTACGTTAGGTTTGGTTTGGTTAAGTTAGGTCATGTTAACCTAACATAACATAACATAAATAATAGGATAACAAAGGGCCATCTAGGTTATCCTGTATCAGTCGCACAGCGGCCTCGTCATCAGTACTTAAAGATACACTTACAAGTACACAATACATTATATACTAATTCTAAATATTTGGCCCATTAACAGGGCTAAGTCCTGCAGCGAATTCCTCTACAATCTGTGATCCCCATACATGGGATCATGTCTTGTTTAACTATAGTAAATTTCTTATAAAAACTCTCATGCAGCGCTATACATAATTATAAATCTAATAAATCTAAGTGCTTATCTAATCTGTTTTTAAACATTGTCAAACTAGTGGTATTTACAACCGTCTCTGGCAATGCATTCCAGAAGTGTACCACCCTATGACTAAAGAAATATTGTCTTCTATCTAACCTGCCAAGTAATGTTGTCTTGTTGGGGAAGGCAGAGTTTAGCGGCGTGAAGCTTTGGTTAGACACAGGCACACCACCACCACCACCACCACTATATCTAAGGCTAACAGTAACAACAGTAGGCCTGCCACGTACCTGTGTAGGCTTAAGTTGGCGGCGAGATAGTAGAGTGATCTTGATCTTGATCTTGATACTACAGGCCTTGATCTTGATCTTGATCTTGATGGTACAGGTGACGCAGAATTTCTTCTGGGTCAGGCCTTTGTATCGGCAGCTCCTGTAGGGAACATAAAGAACACCAGACAACAAAGAGGGCAATCACCATCTTTCACACCACTAGTTCCTGCATCTGGCACGCCACATTCTCTCCAGGAACTCTTTCACAGCCTCAATCATCCTTTCATTCGTCTCCCCACACAGTCCCAGCAGCAACACCATCCATTCCCTTCCTGTCATCTCCACTCTGTCATGCCCCAGCTCCCTCAGCACCACTTGCATCATCTCATACCTGTCTCTGGCATACTTCACACACTCCACCACCACATGTTGCCCTAGCTCGGAAGAGAAGATCACCACCCAGGCTTCCGTCATACCACTTTTCATACATTGGGGCCTCTTTCTCTCTATACCATACCAAGGTACTCTTTTGCTCCATCCTATTTCTCCAGTCATCCAGTCCCACACCTTTCACTACTCTGTCTATCTCACTCTTCCACTTCCTTACATCCCATTCTCTACCTTCTCCATTTCTAACAATCATACTCCAGTCTCTCTCTAAATGTCTTCCTTCTACCTGTTGAAAACCCAACTACTTACTAACCCACTCTTTGCTACCAGCCTGACACACCTCTTCCCCCACTTGCTACTCCTGACATTCCACAGAAACACTTTTCTCACTATCCTTGCATCATTCATTCGTTCTAACCTAGCCTTATACTTTAGGGTCGCTTTCACATATTAAGTTGGCGGCGAGATAGTAGAGTGATCTTGATCTTGATCTTGATACTACAGGCCACTCGGGAGTCGGGATCACTCCTTCCACTGTCTCATCCTCTCCCAAGTCACACATCTGGCACACTTTGCTGCGGGACTCTGACCATCTATAATTCCTTGCATTCACATCCATGCACTGTGCCCTAGCTCGGAAGAGAAGATCACCACCCAGGCTTCCGTCATACCACTTTTCATACATTGGGGCCTCTTTCTCTCTATACCATACCAAGGTACTCTTTTGCTCCATCCTATTTCTCCAGTCATCCAGTCCCACACCTTTCACTACTCTGTCTATCTCACTCTTCCACTTCCTTACATCCCATTCTCTACCTTCTCCATTTCTAACAATCATACTCCAGTCTCTCTCTAAATGTCTTCCTTCTACCTGTTGAAAAACCCAACTACTTACTAACCCACTCTTTGCTACCAGCCTGACACACCTCTTCCCCCCACTTGCTACTCCTGACATTCCACAGAAACACTTTTCTCACTATCCTTGCATCATTCATTCGTTCTAACCTAGCCTTATACTTTAGGGTCGCTTTCACATATTAAGTTGGCGGCGAGATAGTAGAGTGATCTTGATCTTGATCTTGATACTACAGGCCACTCGGGAGTCGGGATCACTCCTGAGCCGGGCCTTTGGATCGGCAGCTCCTGTAGACGACAAAAAAAAAAAAAAAAAAAAAAAAAAAAAAAAAGAAGAAAAAGGAAACAGGGTCCTTTGCTCTAACCGTCTTTACATCTGGCACGCCACATTCTCTCCAGAAACACCCCACCCACTGGTTCACCAAGCTTATCTTTTCATTCTTTGACTTTTCACACCCATTTGGAGTCATCCACATCCCTAAGTACTTGTATTGTTGTGCCTGCTTCAACTCATTCTCTCCAAACCTCCATGCTGCATTACATTCATCCTCCGACCTATTCACAATCATCACCTTACTCTTCTCACTACTAAACCTAACTCCAAAATCTCTTCCATACCCATCAACCACATCCAGCAGGCTTTGCAGCTCCTCTGCTGACTCACTCATAACCACTACGTCATCTGCATAAAGAAGCACGCCTATCTTATCATTCCCCACACTCACTCCTGCATTCATCCTTCTCATTCTTGCTGCTAACTCCTCTGTGTACAGGCTGAAAAGGGTTGGTGGCAAAATACATCCTTGCCTAACTCCTCTCTCACTCCTCACACACCTCACACAGTCTGTTTCTATATATTATCTCCTAAACACAGTGTTGCCAACTGTGAGTGACCAAGATCCGCCGTGATGGCTTTCAAAATCCGCTAAAATCTGCTATGTACCCAAGAAAATTCGCCACAAAATCCGCCAAAAGATGTTAAGCAGTATCTTAATGTTCTAAATTTCCATACTGATTGCATATTCTTTTTTTACCATGACCAAAAAGAAACAAAAAAATGTCCACTAAAATGTCATTCCCTGCCCAGACGAGAGTAGAAGAAACAATGATAGCTATAAACAGTATAGGTAGTATACTTACCAGGTAACCAATTAGTACAGAGCAAAGACTAAGTCATCCTCCTCCTCGTCAGTTTTTTTCCACCGAACTTGCTGTTCATGATGAACTTGAGCCAGCTTCACTTGTCTTTGATTCATACGCTGCCATTGTGGCGATTTTCTTAATAGTTTCCATGTTGCATGTTTTTCCAAGCCTTCGCAGGCCACTTTTCACTGCCAAGATCGCATTCACTGAGCAAATATTAAGTCTATTTCTGAGCTTTGACTTAATAATGTTCATTTGGCTGAAAAGTCTTTCAACCTCTGCATTGGAATGTGGCAATGAACGTACACTGATGACTAGTTCACAGAGGTCAAGGTAAAGATTTATCCCAGAAGCGTCTTTGTAGGAATACACCTCAATCCAAAATTTTACGGTTGATGAAGTTTCCTGCCACTTCACTATTGTTAAGTTGCGCCACTGATTATCAATTCTTTCTATCTGTTCTGGATCGCAGCCTAAAACCTCTGCTATCTCCGTTACTGAGTCTTTAACAACTCTGAGGCATTGGTCAACTGCAAACAGAGACAGTTTTTTTCAAGATTTTGACATTATCAGGAAGTCTGTTTCTGAGTTCACTGCACAGACTGGTAACGCAAGCTATACAACGTTCACGAAGATTTCGTTCTCCTTCTTCAGGGAGTTTTGAGGCGAAACACAGTCTTTCAAATTCATATCCCAAGTATGCTCTGCGGTCTACATAAGGACAAATATCTGATGTCAGTGGATCGATCCTTGCTGTGGGGATTAGCACTTTATGACTTACTGAAGTAACAAGGTTTGACAAATCAGACAACAGTTTCGTAGGGTCAGTATTTTCACCTTGAAATGCTTTCACAGTCCTTTGAATATCTTGTAAAAGTGGCCTCAAGAAGAGCATGTATAGTTTGTTAATGGGATCACTGTACATATTGAATAGCATTTCAGCACTGTAACACTTTTCTGATGATCTTGCAATATTGAAATGCATTCTCAACTCTTCCCATTGTGCCAGGATATGCGTCACAGCAGGTTCTAAAGAGATCCATCTTGTATCACATACTCTAGGAATCTGTAGTGCACATTTTCCGTCATTCAGAGTCTCGTAGAGAGTTTTGTACAGCATTTGTCTTTTTGAGGAATGGCCAAACCAATTGTAAGTTTCACGCACCATGTGGTCAATGTTTCTGGGAAGTGTCTCACCAACAGCATGGAAGACAGCAAGTTGAATAGAGTGACACACACATCTCACCATTATCAAATGCGGAAGTCCAAGCTCCTAACTTATCTTGTCAGGTCATTGCTGAGCGACCACTTCGCCCTGGAGACGACCCTCCTGGTGCAGTCCGCCCCAGCAGTGCCCAGGAACCGCTTGATGGTGCCACCATCCAGGATGACGGACCTCGTCGTCCATGTGGTGGTGTGGTACGCTACCGTGAAGGGCTCCTTTGCTGATGCAGAGGCACTGTACGACGGACTCCTTCACACCATCGAGGGATTCATCGCGACTCCAAGGGTTCCAGCAAGGGCCCATGCTCCACGCCGCAGGACTTACGCTACCGACCCTGTCATACTGAACTGCCAACAGACGCTCGCTGCCTACCAGAGATGTTGGCAGCTCAACCCAGCAGACACAGAGTCACGGGATGCCATGGTTGCCGTGGCTCGACACCTCACGGATCTGCGGCAGCAGGAAAGGAAGAAGTACTGGGTCTCCTTCCTGGACAAGGTGCACAGGAGCCGGTCCCTCCAGGAGGTATGGCACCATGTCAACAGCGTCCGGGGCAAGTCCAGACGGCAGGTGTGTGACCCTGATCCTGCAGGCAGGGCACGAGAACTCATCTTGCAGTGGAAGGAAGCCTCATCCTTCTCTGGCCTTCCTGTGGAATACCAGGAGGCGCTTGATCAGCAAAGACCATGAAGGATGGAGTTGCTTTGCCACAGTGTTCCTCTGCTGGACGACACCTGTGTGCCTATCACGCATGACGAACTCCTCTCGGCAGTCAAGTTGGGCAAGTCAACAGCTCCTGGCAAGGATGGCATCACCTATAATATCCTCAATGCTCTCCTGGAGGTAAAGGTAGACAACCCTATCTTGGATTTATTTAACATGTCTTTCACTGCAGGCAAGCTTCCCCGCTCTTGGAAAACAGTCATCGTCATCCCAATACCCAAAGGTGATGGCACTTTTCGCCCTATTTCTCTCACCAGGTGTCTGTGTAAGATGATGGAATGGGTAATATTGAACAGGCTTATATACAAGGTGGGCCATGTACTCTCCGGCAATGTACATGGCTTCCTAAAAGGTCACTCTACTAGTCATTGTTTTGTTGAGTGTCTTATAAATAAGGATGCTACCTGCAGAGCTTTCGTTGATCTCAAGGGTACTTTTGACAGGGCCAACAAAGATGTTATTATGGAGGAACTCATTCTCAAAGGTGTCAAAGGTAGATTATTAGGATGGATCAGGGACTATTTGTACAATAGAACAGCACAGGTTTGGTTTCAAGGTGCAGTCTCCTCTGAGGAAGTTTTTGAGCTTGGAACACCACAGGGTGGAGTCCATAGTGCAATGCTTTTCAATGTTTTAATGGACAAAATTGCATGCTGTTCCTTTCCGCAGGGCACCCAGGTTCTCATCTATGCTGATGACATACTCCTCCAATGCCCCACAGCCAGGATTCTCCAGGTTGCTTTGTCACAACTGGCAGTGTTGTGTGTCCAAATGGGACTAGTGATTAATGAATGTAAAACAAAATTTCAAGCTAAAGGGAAGGTCTCTCGGCTGCCCACTGTAAATAACATCCCCATCCCTAGAGTTCACATACACAAGTACCTGGGTGTTCAGATGACCTCTAGGAAGTCTCTTCAAGCCGTCCACTATGTTCCAGACCTCTGTCTGCCACGGCTAGCACCACTTCGGCTGCTAGCCAACAGGGCCCTGGGGGCGGGCATTCCAATCCTAAGATAGGCCCTATATATATCTGTCATACGGTCCCTTATTGATTATGCCGCCCCTGTTTTAATACAGTGTTAGTGCCACTCAACTCCATCCTCTGGAGCTTGTACAGAATGAAGCCATGTGGATAATCTTGGGATGCCCCAGGACTGCACGGATTGAAGTCCTCAGAGCTGAACTGCACCTGCCGAGTATTATGTGTAGGGTACAGGAAATTACTTGTTGCACAATTAGTCGGATGTTATGCACGGGCTCTGACTCTCTAAAGGGATCACTGACCCCCCTGTATCATGATCCTCGCACTCCTACAACACCATACCTCAGGAAGATCTTGGGAGTACTGACAAGTGTAGGTGTAGCTGAGGCTTGTATTAACGTTGTTATGTCACCGCTGCAACCCGCCTGGAACCCTCACCGTGTCAGTGTTGATAGTCACTCTCATACACTTTACAACAATAAAGTTATCAATCAATCAATCAATCAATCAATCTGCATCAGCCCAAGAGGGACTTGCTCCCTCATGTGCTGCAAGACATGTTCATGACTAAATTGTCAAAGTCCCCACACGTTGAGGCTATTCATGTTTATTGTGATGGGTGAGTCAATGGCAGCAGGTCTGGATGTGGACTGTTCAGCCGTGACTACATCTCTGCCAGTCTCTACACTGACACTGAGGTTTCCAGGCGGATCCCTCCACCCATGTCTTCCACTAGAGCAGAACTGTATGCTGTTCTGGAGGCGCTCCACATTGTGGCGCCTCTTCATAAGAATGTATATTTCTTTATTGACAGCCAGGCTGCATTGTATGCCCTTCAATCCACCTCCCCCCCCCCCACCATGGACTGTGATCTAGCTAATAAGTGTCTTGATCTCATCCACGCCCTAGAAGGTGCTGGTGCCATGGTCCATTTCATCTGGATACCCTCTCATATGGGTGTCCCGCTAAATGAAAAAGCAGGCCACCTTGCTCAGTGTGCCCTACAAGATGACACAGTGAACCCTGGCACTGAGCATACTCTGGGTTATGTTAAGAGTAGCATTAAGGACTTTGTACAAAGTAGCATTAGTGATCAGTTGGAGCTTTGTTGCCATAGTGGCAGTGGCACTGTGGCACTAGTCTTCACTATGCACGTGTCTCCCAGAGCTGTGCTTACACCTACGGGAGACACACTGCATCACATGACAGGGTGGCAATGAGGCTCAGATTAGGCTACAAATACTTTTGGGAAGTCAGTGCTTCTCCTGGTGTGTGCTGTGTGCTGTGTACTGCACCAAGGGGATACACTCTGCATCACTATATCATGGAATGTCCTCTCATTGCTAAATTTAGGCCACAAGGTCAGCATGACTTGTACAGCCTCATTGACCATCTCCTAGACTCTGCCACCCTCAGGGAATATCCTCAGTTTGCTCCCAGACTGTAGGATGAAATACTTGTATTCTTGCTGTGTATACTGTCCAGAGTTATTTTTGTGATACTTTAACCTTAAGTCCTTGCCCAGGGGGTGGGTGGCAAGGCCCATCCTCCTCCTTTGTTGTAATTATTTATTAATTCAACAATAAATGTATCAATCAATTAATCAATCAGCGAAGGATCAACTGGGCGGGAAGGATGAAAGCACAAGACAATGTGGATCAACTGGACTGTGGGGTGCGTGGGGGCGGGAAGGATAAAAGCACAAGACAATGTTATTCTTACGACAGCGAAGGATCAACTGGCTGCGGTGGACTGTGGGGTGCGTGGGCAGTGCTTTCATGAGTTGATGAAATCTTACCCTAGATTTTTGTCAATTTTACCCTAGATTGTCGAAGTTGCCCATTAATTGTTGATTAATAATGCACTTTTATCATACATAAGTTTAAATATTGCCCCCCCCACCCCCAAACACACACACAGGACTACACACTACAGCCACTACTGTGGCTGCTGTGTGGACTCGTCCTCGCAAGTGACTGACTCTGTGTGTGTGAACTGTGATCTATTATTCTAACCGTCCGAAGGTCCAAAACGTGTACGCGTAGTAGACAAGTGAGTGGAGACTGGGGAGAAAGGGGATGGGGTGAAGGGATGATACAAGTCACGGGGATGATTGTGTACATGAATCGAACATGAAAGAGAACCAGCCTGCCACCAGATTGGCACCATTCCAAGCACACCTATCCATAGGACAGCAGATTACCCTAAAATTACCCTAGTTTATGCATTACCCTAAGAAGGGTCTAATTACCCTAGTTTTGGGTATTTTACCCTAAAATGGAAGCACTGGGTGCATGGGGGGGCGGGAAGGATGAGGCCTTTTTTGTTTAAAGCCAAGTGGACGGACGTTCGACCATTAGGTATTTTTTTAAGTATTGAGTCGAACTTTTGCGTTCGACTATTGAAAAGTTTGACTATTTAAATGTTCGAGTATTAAGCCTCCACTATATTCTGAAAGTGTTTTATACCAGTGAGTAATGTTAATATTACAGAAGTTGAGTGAGAACTTTGTCCACAGTTCTTACGGTCAAGTCATCAATAAGCTGTCAGAAAGAAATATGTACTGCTTTTCCTCTACCCTACGTTGATGGCTGTGATCAGTAAAAACAAACCACCCTGGCAGCCACTAGAGAACCTGTGCGGGGCCATACCTTGAGTGTTTGCATCTTCCGCGGATAAAGATAAAAACGAGGTAGCATCTAAGAGGCAGACTATTACATTCCTTTTGTTCTCTATTTCTACCGCCTCTGTTCATGATTGTGTGTTCTTGACAATACACCACAGAGAACTGATAAGCAGTACAGGAATATACACATTTTCTCATGCATATCCATCATCTTATCTGTCATATATTACAATCTATCTGAATCTATCTATCTATCTACCTACCTATCCATCTATCCTAATTCTTTTTATTTTCCCCGCATCTGACAAGAAGACTTGCTGAAAGTGACTGACACAAGACCATCTCTCAGGACAGAAAAGGTTGCACTATTCCACTGACTTGAATGTAATGGAACAAATCTATGAAAATCTTTGCTGGTGTGCTGTTCAAGACTCCTGGAAATTGAAAGGACTGCAAGGCGAGCTACACAACTGTCTAGGGAATACTTTGAGGGAAGGCAGGAAAGAACACCCAGTTATCTTCACTCTTTTTATGTACCAGGGAAAAACTGGCCAAGGGAAACATAAAACAATAAATAAAAGACTCATTTCTGGATGCCAGTCACCTTACAGGTCTGAGAGAGTTAGCCCAAAAAAAGGGATAAATGTCTTGAGATCTCCCTCTTCAATGAAGTCGTCATAGGAATTGAAATACAGAATCAGGCAGGGAGTTCACACACCACAACACAACACAACACACACACACACTGAACCAAAAAGCCAAGGATGAATTGTATAGTGTAGTGTATTGACACGCTAATCCTTCCCCCCACACCACGGCTCAAGGCTCACTGGGCAAGAAGAGAAACACTGGTGAACAACAATATATTAGTCACAACTTCACATCTCAGTAAAATCAGATCTACAGGTGCCTTGGAAGGAATCAGTCATCACACAGGTACACTTTTTTTTTTTTTTTACGGTAAGGCCTATAGCGCCTGTAGGCACACTTGAAGAGTGTATGGGAAGCGCTGTTCAGCTTCCGCCCATTAGTGACGCAGGCAATTTTATTTATAGTGGTACCCAAATTAGGGCCCAAATCACCGCCCAAACTCATCTTGAGTGTAACCACCTAGAACCTGGGTATCATGGTGATATGTAGGTAACTTTAAACCACTCGACAAATGGCAAAGTGTTTTAAGGCTGTACGTGGTGGGATTCGAACCTACGCGTGGACGTCTGCCCGATCCCACGCTCACCACCTTATCCACCATGCCACCGCCTCCCTAACCCTAACTTAACCCCTTCAGTACC
Source organism: Portunus trituberculatus (assembly GCF_017591435.1). Lineage (NCBI taxonomy): Eukaryota > Metazoa > Arthropoda > Malacostraca > Decapoda > Portunidae > Portunus > Portunus trituberculatus. The sequence goes on along the minus strand of NC_059256.1, from coordinate 1,321,823 downwards.
ACAAACCATTTCCATATTCATTCTGCTTACTATTTGCTGATTTTATACACCTACAGAAACTTATGTGGGGATTAAAATAAAGAAGACTGTCACTATTAATCTTTTGGCCTTCATAGACCATTCCTAATGTTAACAAAATTGTCTAATCCTACACAAAACTCAAGGTAAAAATGTGTCCCAGTACTGAAGGGGTTAACCAATGCACAGATATGCATCATTGACATTGTTACATTACTCAATCTAATGAAACAGACATTTTAGACTGTAAATATATGTAGCTAAAAATATTTTGAGACACACACTAACTTAACATGTAAACCAATTATGTCAAAAATATCATTAAAGCAGCACTGGTTAATGGTTATAGAGATAAAAAGATACTTTACAATTACACAAACACCAGTTGCCTAATGAAACTCCAGGCAGTGATTTGATCAAGGGACTCACTCACACACACATACACACACTACAAGTGTCTGCCTCTCCTTACACCTCACAACACAAACACAGTACATACAACACTGCCTGTAAACTACAATACAACAAAGTACACACCCCTCACAAGATACACAAGGCTAGGTGTAAACTACTACTACTTTGTCTTACAACCCACAATACACTAAGTACACACCCCTCACAATACAATAATTACAAAACTAGGTGTACACTGCTTCCTTCTACCTTGTATCCCAGTATACAACAAACACACTCCTTGCAATAACAGACCACAGGGGTGTGGTGTCCTTACAGGCACTGCCACACTTGACAACAGTGTAGTGTGTGCTGAGGTGACACTATCATCAATGTATCCTGTGGTGTGGCAGGCCAGCGTAGCATGGAGTCACGCAGGCATCCAACACACACCAACGTCCTGAAACAAAAGCATTCATTAATACATTATCTTCAACACAACACACACACTGAGTGGTGACACATACAGTGATGGGGGGCTGCGGGGCTGGCCTGGGCTATGTGTGTCCTCTCAGACCACATCCTGCTCTTATACAAGCGGAGGGGACCAAAAATGTCCCCAGGTCGGACACCTCTCCTGTTGAAGACCACAAATGCCTTGACACCTCCCTCAACTTTTTCTACATTAACTTCTGCAACATTCGCTGTCTTAGATCTAATTTTCAATCTGTGGAACACCACCTCTCCTCTACTAAACCTCATCTTCTTTTCCTCACCGAAACACAGCTGTCTGAGGCAACTGACAGTAGCCCCTTCTCTGTTCCCTCCTACTTTCTCTATTCTCATTTTCATTCCAAAGCTGGATGTTGCGTCTATGTACGCAATGACTTAACTTGCTCTCGTGCCCACGCTCTTGAGTCTTCCGAATTTTCCACCATCTGGCTGCGACTTAACAGTCACTCTCAAACTAAATTCATCTGTGCTGTTTATCTCTCCCTAACTCTTCTGACTATAGTAATTTCTTCGACTACTTAACTTCTAAAGTGGAGCACATTCTGTCCCTCTACCCTTTCGCTGAGATTTCCATTCTTGGAGATTTCAATGTTCACCACCAGCTTTGGCTTTCCTCTCCCTTCACTGACCACCCTGGTGAACTAGCCTTCAACTTTGCTATCCTCCATGACCTAGAGCAACTGGTGCAGCACCCTACTCGTATTCCTGACCGTCTTGGAGACACGCCCAACATTCTTGATCTCTTCCTCACCTCTAACCCTTCTGCTTATGCTGTCACCCTTTCATCTCCGTTGGGCTCCTCCGATCACAATCTCATTTCTGTATCTTGTCCTATTTTTCCAATCCCTCCGCAGGATCCCCAAAGCGAAGGTGCCTCTGGCGTTTGCCTCTGCCAGATGGGGGACCTGAGGAGGTATTATGCTGATTTTCCTGGAATGATTATTGCTTCCGTGTCAGAGACCCATCTCTTTGTGCTGAACGCATAACAGAGGTGTTAGTATCTGGCATGGAGGCGTACATTCCTCATTCTTTTCTCAACCTAAACCTTCTAAACCTAGGTTTAAATCAGCCTGTTCTCGTGCTATACATGGTAGAGAGGTTGCCCACAAAAAATACTTGAGCCTTCCATCTCCTGAATCTCAAGCACTTTATATCTCTGCCCAGAATCATGCCAAGTCTGTTCTTCAACTTGCCAAACACTCTTTCATAAGAAGAAAATGTCAAAATCTTTCAAACTCAAATTCCCCTCGAGACTTCTGGCATCTAGCCAAAAAACCTCCAATAACTTCACTTCTTCATCTTTCCCTACTTTATTTCATCCTGATGGCACCACTGCCATCTCTTCTGTCTCTAAAGCTGAACTCTTTTCTCAAACCTTTGCTCACAACTCCACCTAGGACGATTCTGGGCTTGTCCTCCTCTCCTCCTCCCTCTGACTATTTCATGTCTACAATCAAAATTCTTCGTAATGATGTTTTCCATGCCCTTGCTGGCCTAAACCCTCGGAAGGCTTATGGACCTGATGGGGTCCCTCCTATTGTTCTCAAAAACTGTGCTTCTGTGCTTGCACCTTGCCTGGCCAAACTCTTCCAACTTTGTCTATCGACTTGTACCTTTCCTTCCTGCTGGAAGTTCGCCTACATTCAGCCTGTTCCTAAAAAGGGTGACCGTTCTAACCCCTCAAACTACCGTCCTATAGCTTTAATCTCTTGCTTGTCTAAAGTTTTTGAATCTATCCTGAATAGGAAGATTCTCAAACATCTGTCACTTCACAATCTTCTGTCTGATCACCAGTATGGCTTCCGTCAAGGTCGCTCTACTGGTGATCTGGCTTTCCTTACTGAGTCTTGGTCATATCAAAAGCTTTTGATAGAGTCTGGCATAAAGCTTTGATTTCAAAACTGCCCTCCTACAGCTTCTATCCTTCTCTCTGCAACTTTATCTCAAGTTTCCTTTCCGACCGCTCTATTGCTGCTGTGGTAGACGGCCACTGTTCTTCTCCTAAACCTATTAATAGTGGTGTTCCTCAGAGTTCTGTCCTGTCACCCACTCTCTTTCTATTATTCATTACTGACCTTCTTAACCAAACTTCTTGCCCTATCCACTCCTACGCTGATGATACCACCCTACATCTTTCCACATCCTTTCAGAGACGTCCAACCCTTCAGGAAATTAACAGATCACGCGGGGACGCCACGGAACGCCTGACTTCTGATCTTTCTAAAATTTCCAATTGGGGCAGAGAAAATCTAGTAGTTTTCAATGTCTCAAAACTCAATTCCTCCATCTATCAACTCGACACAACCTTCCAGACAACTATCCCCTCTTCTTCAATGACACTCAACTGTCTCCCTCTTCCACAATGAATATCCTCGGTCTGTCCTTTGCTCATAATCTTAACTGGAAACTTCACATCTCATCTCTTGCTAAAACAGCTTCTATGAAATTAGGTGTTCTGAGGCGTCTCCGCCAGTTTTTCTCGCCCCTCGAACTGCTTACTCTGTATAAGGGCCTTATCCGTCCCTGTATGGAGTACTCTTCGCATGTTTGGAGGGGTTCCAGTCACACAGCTTTGCTTGATAGGCTGGAATCGAAAGCTCTTCGTCTCATCAACTCCCCTCCTCTGACTGACTGTCTTCAGTCTCTTTCTCACCACCGAAATGTTGCATCCCTTTCTATATTTTATCGCTATTTTCATGGTAACTGTTCTACTGATCTTGCTAACTGCATGCCTCCCCTCCTCCTACGGCCACGCTGCACAAGGCTTTCTTCTTCCTCTCATCCCTATTCTGTCCAACTCTCTAATGCAAGAGTTAACCAGTATGCTCAATCATTCATCCCTTTCACTGGTAAACTCTGGAACTCCCTCCCTGCATCTGTATTTCCAAATTCCTACAACTTGTCTTCTTTTAAGAGGGAGGTATCGAGGCATTTGCTCCCCTAATTCTGGCTGACGGTTTTGGCACTTTTTGTACTCTTTGGAGAGCCAGCGCTCAAGTGGCCTTTTTTCTAACTTTCTTTTTTATGCCCTTGGCTGGCCCTCTTCCCTAAAAAAAAAAAAAAAAAAAAAAAAAAAAAAAAAAAATACATTCATACATACACAATCCTGTATCTATGTATCTTTCACTGAACACCCTTCCAGGAGCCCAGTACACACTATGCATCATGTATCAAGCCACACTGACAGGACACACACTGCAAACACTGGAACGCTGACCTTCACCACCACGTCCTTCCTCTCACACTCACCACCACCACCACCACCACAGTCCTTTAGGATCCTCACAGCCAGCCAGCACCATGCATGGTCTTCTCACCCCTACAGCCTCACACCTCACATCTCACACCTCCAGTGGTGAAGGGAAAGTGCCCTAAGTGCTGGTCTGTCTGTCTGTCTGTCTGCCTGTCTTTCAAAAGGTGTATCTAGTACCACAGTGACTGACAATGTCCTTAGTGTTGATTCTGACATGGTACTTGCACTGCCAGGTTAGGTAATGGAATCAGGTATTACTACTCCAATCACCTCCACCACTTATGTTTTCACTCTTACTTCCACTTACTTACTTCCTTGCTTGCCTGCCATCTTGACCCCCGCCACATCCTGCTGGAGATGGAGAGCCTTGGTGACACCCTCAGGAGACCAGTTCCCACTGAAGGCGTGCTTCACCTGGCTGTGTCGAGCAGCAAATACTGGAAGGTCAGGCCAAGGTCGGGAGGAAGCAATAGGAGAGGAAAAAGAAAGAAATACACTGTCCACCACCACCACCACCACCACACACTCCCACAGGTGCAGGTGTGGCCCCACCGGTCCACACAACACACCACCTCAAAAGTGGATCTTCACATGCTGGGCAATCTCACCCTTAGTCTTGAAACACTTGCCACAAACATCACACTTGAACTCCCTCAAGCCAGTGTGTCTGAAGGCGTGTCTGTTGAGATCACCAATGGTAAAGAATTTCTTGCCACACTCTTCACACTCATAATTTCCAACACCACTGTGTGCCAGGGTGTGTGTGGTGAGATTAGACTTTGTGGTGAATTTCTTGCCACATTCCATACACTCATAATTTCTAACACCACTGTGTGTCAGGGTGTGTCTGGTGAGGCCGCCCTTTTCAGTGAATTTCTTGCCACATTCCAGACACACTCACTGTGTGACATATTTCTTGCCACATTCCAGACACTCATAATTTCTAACACCACTGTGTATCAGGGTGTGTGTGGTGAGGTAACCCTTCGTGGTGAATTTCTTTCCACATTAGACACTCATAATTTCTAACACCACAGGGTGTGTGTGGTGAGGTAACCCTTCGTGGTGAATTTCTTTCCACATTGCAGACACTCATAATTTCTAACACCACTGTGTGTCAGGGTGTGTGTGGTGAGATTAGACTTTGTGGTGTGTGTCAGGGTGTGTGTGGTGAGGCCGCCCTTTTCCCTTCGTGGTGAATTTCTTTCCACATTGCAGACACTCATAATAATTTCTAACACCACTGTGTGTCAGGGTGTGTCTGGTGAGATTAGACTTCCTGGTGAATTTCTTGCCACATTCCAAATTTCTTGCCACATTCCAGACACTCATAATTTCTAACACCACTGTGTGCCAGGGTGTGTGTGGTGAGTTGACCCTTTCGGGTGAATTTCTTGCCACATTCCAGACACTCATAATTTCTAACACCACTGTGTGTCAGGGTGTGTGTGGTGAGGTAACCCTTCGTGGTGAATTTCTTTCCACATTGCAGACACTCATAATAATTTCTAACACCACTGTGTGTCAGGGTGTGTCTGGTGAGTTCAGACTTTGTGATGAATTTCTTTCCACATTCCTGACACTCATAATTTCTAACACCACTGTGTCTCAGGATGTGTTGTCTGAGTCCTATTCTGGATGTAAAAGTTTTATCACACTGCTGACACACAAACTTTCTCTCTCCTCTGTGGGTGGAGCTGCCTGCCTCCAGGTCATCCTTGGTACCATGCCCGGACCTCCCCACACTTGAGGCAGACTGCTGTTGCTGCTGTTCACTCATGCTGCTGCCCGGCCTCACCCCTCCACTGCAGGAACCCTCTGGGCAGCCGACCAGATGGAGCCACGTCAGAGCCCAGCAGGGCACCCGGCCTGGACACCTGCAACAACAGTGACGGTGAGGACACTGAGAGCCACTGGACACTGGACACAGCCAACAGTAATTCTCGGGAGAAAAAAAGGCCCACTTGAGTGCCAGTCCATAGATGCATGACAAAGAGAAAAATTTAACTTGAGAGGATAAATGTGTTGGAACCATTCTCTTGAAAGAGTTCAAGTCCCAGGAACCTGCAACAAGTGACGGTGAGGACACCGAGAGCCACTGGACACTGGACACAGTCAACAGCAATTCTCTGGAGAAAAAAAAGCCCACTTGAGTGCTAGTCCATAGAGAAAAATTTAACTTGAGAGGATAAATGTGTTGGAACCATTCTCTTGAAAGAGTTCAAGTCCCAGGAAGGTGGAAACACAGAAGCAGGCAGGGAGTCCCAGAGTGTACTGAAAAAGACAAAAAAAGCTCACAGTTCCTAAGGGAGCACGGTGTTTTTCCTAGTGCGGTGGAGTGCCCCAAGTGCCACAAACCCTGCACACTCAGAGAAAAGACTTGGAGGTGCACGGCCACTTCTTACATTCCAATAAGGTAATGACTTCCTGTGCATATCTTAGCCATTGCAGTGAGGTTAGGATGGGTTGGCTTGGGTTAGGTTTTGGTTAGGTTAGGTTAAGTTAAGGTTCTTCTGTAGAATCACTGCTCCACGCTGATCTGTATAATATGTACAGCACAGTGCAGTATATGTAACGTGTTTACCGTCAGTGAGAGTTTTGGTGAGTGCTCCACCTTATTATGTCCACAGTAATAAAGTAAACATTCTACCTACCTACCAGAATATAAGTCCACAGTTGTTGTTTACGTTTTGCTTCACGGAGCACACTGAGAAGGAGTTAGGTTGGGTTGGGTTGGGTTGGGTTGGGGTTTTTTTTTTTTTTTTTTTGGAACGCCATATCTCGCCTCTTTTGGCTCCCCCAACCCAAAACCCCCGATTCCCCACAGTCCCCCAAGCTTGTTGTGGGGGAGGAGGGGGAGGGGAGAGGAAAGGTGGGTAGCAGTGGTTCTGTACTTTTACCTAAGTTACGTTAGGTTTGGTTTGGTTAAGTTAGGTCATGTTAACCTAACATAACATAACATAAATAATAGGATAACAAAGGGCCATCTAGGTTATCCTGTATCAGTCGCACAGCGGCCTCGTCATCAGTACTTAAAGATACACTTACAAGTACACAATACATTATATACTAATTCTAAATATTTGGCCCATTAACAGGGCTAAGTCCTGCAGCGAATTCCTCTACAATCTGTGATCCCCATACATGGGATCATGTCTTGTTTAACTATAGTAAATTTCTTATAAAAACTCTCATGCAGCGCTATACATAATTATAAATCTAATAAATCTAAGTGCTTATCTAATCTGTTTTTAAACATTGTCAAACTAGTGGTATTTACAACCGTCTCTGGCAATGCATTCCAGAAGTGTACCACCCTATGACTAAAGAAATATTGTCTTCTATCTAACCTGCCAAGTAATGTTGTCTTGTTGGGGAAGGCAGAGTTTAGCGGCGTGAAGCTTTGGTTAGACACAGGCACACCACCACCACCACCACCACTATATCTAAGGCTAACAGTAACAACAGTAGGCCTGCCACGTACCTGTGTAGGCTTAAGTTGGCGGCGAGATAGTAGAGTGATCTTGATCTTGATCTTGATACTACAGGCCTTGATCTTGATCTTGATCTTGATGGTACAGGTGACGCAGAATTTCTTCTGGGTCAGGCCTTTGTATCGGCAGCTCCTGTAGGGAACATAAAGAACACCAGACAACAAAGAGGGCAATCACCATCTTTCACACCACTAGTTCCTGCATCTGGCACGCCACATTCTCTCCAGGAACTCTTTCACAGCCTCAATCATCCTTTCATTCGTCTCCCCACACAGTCCCAGCAGCAACACCATCCATTCCCTTCCTGTCATCTCCACTCTGTCATGCCCCAGCTCCCTCAGCACCACTTGCATCATCTCATACCTGTCTCTGGCATACTTCACACACTCCACCACCACATGTTCCACTGTCTCATCCTCTCCCAAGTCACACATCTGGCACACTTTGCTGCGGGACTCTGACCATCTATAATTCCTTGCATTCACATCCATGCACTGTGCCCTAGCTCGGAAGAGAAGATCACCACCCAGGCTTCCGTCATACCACTTTTCATACATTGGGGCCTCTTTCTCTCTATACCATACCAAGGTACTCTTTTGCTCCATCCTATTTCTCCAGTCATCCAGTCCCACACCTTTCACTACTCTGTCTATCTCACTCTTCCACTTCCTTACATCCCATTCTCTACCTTCTCCATTTCTAACAATCATACTCCAGTCTCTCTCTAAATGTCTTCCTTCTACCTGTTGAAAACCCAACTACTTACTAACCCACTCTTTGCTACCAGCCTGACACACCTCTTCCCCCACTTGCTACTCCTGACATTCCACAGAAACACTTTTCTCACTATCCTTGCATCATTCATTCGTTCTAACCTAGCCTTATACTTTAGGGTCGCTTTCACATATTAAGTTGGCGGCGAGATAGTAGAGTGATCTTGATCTTGATCTTGATACTACAGGCCACTCGGGAGTCGGGATCACTCCTGAGCCGGACCTTTGGATCGGCAGCTCCTGTAGACGAAAAAAAAAAAAAAAAAAAAAAAAAAAAAAAAAAAAAAAAAAAAAAGGAAACAGGGTCCTTTGCTCTAACCGTCTGTACATCTGGCACGCCACATTCTCTCCAGAAACACCCCACCCACTGGTTCACCAAGCTTATCTTTTCATTCTTTGACTTTTCACACCCATTTGGAGTCATCCACATCCCTAAGTACTTGTATTGTTGTGCCTGCTTCAACTCATTCTCTCCAAACCTCCATGCTGCATTACATTCATCCTCCGACCTATTCACAATCATCACCTTACTCTTCTCACTACTAAACCTAACTCCAAAATCTCTTCCATACCCATCAACCACATCCAGCAGGCTTTGCAGCTCCTCTGCTGACTCACTCATAACCACTACGTCATCTGCATAAAGAAGCACGCCTATCTTATCATTCCCCACACTCACTCCTGCATTCATCCTTCTCATTCTTGCTGCTAACTCCTCTGTGTACAGGCTGAAAAGGGTTGGTGGCAAAATACATCCTTGCCTAACTCCTCTCTCACTCCTCACACAGTCTGTTTCTATATATCTCCTAAACACAGTGTTGCCAACTGTGAGTGACCAAGATCTGCCGGGATGGCTTTCAAAATCCGCTAAAATCTGCTATGTACCCAAGAAAATTCGCCACAAAATCCGCCAAAAGATGTTAAGCAGTATCTTAATGTTCTAAATTTCCATACTGATTGCATATTCTTTTTTTACCATGACCAAAAAGAAACAAAAAAATGTCCACTAAAATGTCATTCCCTGCCCAGACGAGAGTAGGAGAAGAAACAATGATAGCTATAAACAGTATAGGTAGTATACTTACCAGGTAACCAATTAGTACAGAGCAAAGACTAAGTCATCCTCCTCCTCGTCAGTTTTTTTTCCGCCGAACTTGCTGTTGATGATGAACTTGAGCCAGCTTCACTTGTCTTTGATTCATACGCTGCCATTGTGCCGATTTTCTTAATAGTTTCCATGTTGCATGTTTTTCCAAGCCTTCGCAGGCCACTTTTCACTGCCAAGATCGCATTCACTGAGCGAATATTAAGTCTATTTCTGAGCTTTGACCTAATAATGTTCATTTGGCTGAAAAGTTTTTCAACCTCTGCATTGGAATGTGGCAATGATCGTACACTGATGGCTAGTTCACAGAGGTCAAGGTAAAGATTTATCCCAGAAGCGTCTTTGTAGGAATACACCTCAATCCAAAATTTTACGGTTGATGAAGTTTCCTGCCACTTCACTATTGTTAAGTTGCGCCACTGATTATCAATTCTTTCTATCTGTTCTGGATCGCAGCCTAAAACCTCTGCTATCTCCGTTACTGATGCAGAGGCACTGTACGACGGACTCCTTCACACCATCGAGGGATTCATTGCGACTCCAAGGGTTCCAGCAAGGGCCCATGCTCCACGCCGCAGGACTTACGCTACTGACCCTGTCATACTGAACTGCCAACAGACGCTCGCTGCTTACCAGAGATGTTGGCAGCTCAACCCAGCAGACACAGAGTCACGGGATGCCATGGTTGCCGTGGGTCGACACCTCACGGATCTGCGGCAGCAGGAAAGGAAGAAGTACTGGGTCTCCTTCCTGGACAAGGTGCACAGGAGCCGGTCCCTCCAGGAGGTATGGCACCATGTCAACAGCGTCTGGGGCAAGTCCAGACGGCAGGTGTGTGACCCTGATCCTGCAGGCAGGGCAAGAGAACTCATCTTGCAGTGGAAGGAAGCCTCATCCTTCTCTGGCCTTCCTGTGGAATACCAGGAGGCGCTTGATCAGCAAAGACCATGAAGGATGGAGTTGCTTTGCCACAGTGTTCCTCTGCTGGACGACACCTGTGTGCCTATCACGCATGACGAACTCCTCTCGGCAGTCAAGTTGGGCAAGTCAACAGCTCCTGGCAAGGATGGCATCACCTATAATATGCTCAATGCTCTCCTGGAGGTAAAGGTAGACAACCCTATCTTGGATTTATTTAACATGTCTTTCACTGCAGGCAAGCTTCCCCGCTCTTGGAAAACAGTCATCGTCATCCCAATACCCAAAGGTGATGGCACTTTTCGCCCTATTTCTCTCACCAGGTGTCTGTGTAAGATGATGGAATGGGTAATATTGAACAGGCTTATATACAAGGTGGGCCATGTACTCTCCGGCAATGTACATGGCTTCCTAAAAGGTCACTCTACTAGTCATTGTTTTGTTGAGTGTCTTATAAATAAGGATGCTACCTGCAGAGCTTTCGTTGATCTCAAGGGTACTTTTGACAGGGCCAACAAAGATGTTATTATGGAGGAACTCATTCTCAAAGGTGTCAAAGGTAGATTATTAGGATGGATCAGGGACTATTTGTACAATAGAACAGCACAGGTTTGGTTTCAAGGTGCAGTCTCCTCTGAGGAAGTTTTTGAACTTGGAACACCACAGGGTGGAGTCCATAGTGCAATGCTTTTCAATGTTTTAATGGACAAAATTGCATGCTGTTCCTTTCCGCAGGGCACCCAGGTTCTCATCTATGCTGATGACATACTCCTCCAATGCCCCACAGCCAGGATTCTCCAGGTTGCTTTGTCACAACTGGCAGTGTTGTGTGTCCAAATGGGACTAGTGATTAATGAATGTAAAACAAAATTTCAAGCTAAAGGGAAGGTCTCTCGGCTGCCCACTGTAAATAACATCCCCATCCCTAGAGTTCACATACACAAGTACCTGGGTGTTCAGATGACCTCTAGGAAGTCTCTTCAAGCCGTCCACTATGTTCCAGACCTCTGTCTGCCACGGCTAGCACCACTTCGGCTGCTAGCCAACAGGGCCCTGGGGGCGGGCATTCCAATCCTAAGATAGGCCCTATATATATCTGTCATACGGTCCCTTATTGATTATGCCGCCCCTGTTTTAATACAGTGTCAGTGCCACTCAACTCCATCCTCTGGAGCTTGTACAGAATGAAGCCATGCGGATAATCTTGGGATGCCCCAGGACTGCACGGATTGAAGTCCTCAGAGCTGAACTGCACCTGCCGAGTATTATGTGTAGGGTACAGGAAATTACTTGTTGCACAATTAGTCGGATGCTATGCACGGGCTCTGACTCTCTAAAGGGATCACTGACCCCCCTGTATCATGATCCTCGCACTCCTACAACACCATACCTCAGGAAGATCTTGGGAGTACTGACAAGTGTAGGTGTAGCTGAGGCTTGTATTAACGTTGTTATGTCACCGCTGCAACCCGCCTGGAACCCTCACCGTGTCAGTGTTGATAGTCACTCTCATACACATTACAACAATAAAGTTATCAATCAATCAATCAATCAATCAATCTGCATCAGCCCAAGAGGGACTTGCTCCCTCATGTGCTGCAAGACATGTTCATGACTAAATTGTCAAAGTCCCCACACGTTGAGGCTATTCATGTTTATTGTGATGGGTGAGTCAATGGCAGCAGGTCTGGATGTGGACTGTTCAGCCGTGACTACATCTCTGCCAGTCTCTACACTGACACTGAGGTTTCCAGGCGGCTCCCTCCACCCATGTCTTCCACTAGAGCAGAACTGTATGCTGTTCTGGAGGCGCTCCACATTGTGGCGCCTCTTCATAAGAATGTATATTTCTTTATTGACAGTCAGGCTGCATTGTACGCCCTTCAATCCACCTCCCCCACCATGGACTGTGATCTAGTTAATAAGTGTCTTGATCTCATCCACGCCCTAGAAGGTGCTGGTGCCATGGTCCATTTCATCTGGATACCCTCTCATGTGGGTGTCCCGCTAAATGAAAAAGCAGGCCACCTTGCTCAGTGTGCCCTACAAGATGACACAGTGAACCCTGGCACTGAGCACACTCTGGGTTATGTTAAGAGTAGCATTAAGGACTTTGTACAAAGTAGCATTAGTGATCAGTTGGAGCTTTGTTGCCATAGTGGCAGTGGCACTGTGGCACTAGTCTTCACTATGCACGTGTCTCCCAGAGCTGTGCTTACACCTACGGGAGACACACTGCATCACATGACAGGGTGGCAATGAGGCTCAGATTAGGCTACAAATACTTTTGGGAAGTCAGTGCTTCTCCTGGTGTGTGCTGTGTGCTGTGTACTGCACCAAGGGGATACACTCTGCATCACTATATCATGGAATGTCCTCTCATTGCTAAATTTAGGCCACAAGGTCAGCATGACTTGTACAGCCTCATTGACCATCTCCTAGACTCTGCCACCCTCAGGGAATATCCTCAGTTTGCTCCCAGACTGTAGGATGAAATACTTGTATTCTTGCTGTGTATACTGTCCAGAGTTATTTTTGTGATACTTTAACCTTAAGTCCTTGCCCAGGGGGTGGGTGGCAAGGCCCATCCTCCTCCTTTGTTGTAATTATTTATTAATTCAACAATAAATGTATCAATCAATTAATCAATCAGCGAAGGATCAACTGGCTGCGGTGGACTGGTGGGGTGCGTGGGGCGGCGGGAAGGATGAAAGCACAAGACAATGTTATTCTTACGACAGCGAAGGATCAACTGGCTGCGGTGGACTGTGGGGTGCGTGGGCAGTGCTTTCATGAGTTGATGAAATCTTACCCTAGATTTTTGTCAATTTTACCCTAGATTGTCGAAGTTGCCCATTAATTGTTGATTAATAATGCACTTTTATCATACATAAGTTTAAATATTGCCCCCCCCACCCCCAAACACACACACAGGACTACACACTACAGCCACTACTGTGGCTGCTGTGTGTGGACTCGTCCTCGCAAGTGACTGACTCTGTGTGTGTGAACTGTGATCTATTATTCTAACCGTCCGAAGGTCCAAAACGTGTACGCGTAGTAGACAAGTGAGTGGAGACTGGGGAGAAAGGGGATGGGGTGAAGGGATGATACAAGTCACGGGGATGATTGTGTACATGAATCGAACATGAAAGAGAACCAGCCTGCCACCAGATTGGCACCATTCCAAGCACACCTATCCATAGGACGGCAGATTACCCTAAAATTACCCTAGTTTATGCATTACCCTAAGAAGGGTCTAATTACCCTAGTTTTGGGTATTTTACCCTAAAATGGAAGCACTGGGTGCATGGGGGGGCGGGAAGGATGAGGCTTTTTTTGTTTACAGCCACGTGGACGGACGTTCGACCATTAGGTATTTTTTTAAGTATTGAGTCGAACTTTTGCGTTCGACTATTGAAAAGTTTGACTATTTAAATGTTCGAGTATTAAGCCTCCACTATATTCTGAAAGTGTTTTATACCAGTGAGTAATGTTAATATTACAGAAGTTGAGTGAGAACTTTGTCCACAGTTCTTACGGTCAAGTCATCAATAAGCTGTCAGAAAGAAATATGTACTGCTTTTCCTCTACCCTACGTTGATGGCTGTGATCAGTAAAAACAAACCACCCTGGCAGCCACTAGAGAACCTGTGCGGGGCCATACCTTGAGTGTTTGCATCTTCCGTGGATAGATAAAAACGAGGTAGCATCTAAGAGGCAGACTATTACATTCCTTTTGTTCTCTATTTCTACCGCCTCTGTTCATGATTGTGTGTTCTTGACAATACACCACAGAGAACTGATAAGCAGTACAGGAATATACACATTTTCTCATGCATATCCATCATCTTATCTGTCATATATTATAATCTATCTGAATCTTTCTATCTATCTATCTACCTACCTATCCATCTATCCTAATTCTTTTTATTTTCCCCGCATCTGACAAGAAGACTTGCTGAAAGTGACTGACACAAGACCATCTCTCAGGACAGAAAAGGTTGCACTATTCCACTGACTTGAATGTAATGGAACAAATCTATGAAAATCTTTGCTGGTGTGCTGTTCAAGACTCCTGGAAATTGAAAGGACTGCAAGGCGAGCTACACAACTGTCTAGGGAATACTTTGAGGGAAGGCAGGAAAGAACACCCAGTTATCTTCACTCTTTTTATGTACCAGGGAAAAACTGGCCAAGGGAAACATAAAACAATAAATAAAAGACTCATTTCTGGATGCCAGTCCCCTTACAGGTCTGAGAGAGTTAGCCCAAAAAAAGGGATAAATGTCTTGAGATCTCCCTCTTCAATGAAGTCGTCATAGGAATTGAAATACAGAATCAGGCAGGGAGTTCACACACCACAACACAACACAACACACACACACTGAACCAAAAAGCCAAGGATGAATTGTATAGTGTAGTGTATTGACACGCTAATCCTTCCCCCCACACCACGGCTCAAGGCTCACTGGGCAAGAAGAGAAACACTGGTGAACAACAATATATTAGTCACAACTTCACATCTCAGTAAAATCAGATCTACAGGTGCCTTGGAAGGAATCAGTCATTACACACAGGTACACTTAACCCCTTCAGTACCACAAACCTTTTCCATATTCATTCTGCTTACTATTTGCTGATTTTATACACCTACAGAAACTTATGTGGGGATTAAAATAAAGAAGACTGTCACTATTAATCTTTTGGCCTTCATAGACCATTCCTAATGTTAACAAAATTGTCTAATCCTACACAAAACTCAAGGTAAAAATGTGTCCCAGTACTGAAGGGGTTAACCAATGCACAGATATGCATCATTGACATTGTTACATTACTCAATCTAATGAAACAGACATTTTAGACTGTAAATATATGTAGCTAAAAATATTTTGAGAGACACACTAACTTAACATGTAAAACAATTATGTCAAAAATATCATTAAAGCAGCACTGGTTAATGGTTATAGAGATAAAAAGATACTTTACAATTACACAAACACCAGTTGCCTAATGAAACTCCAGGCAGTGATTTGATCAAGGGACTCACTCACACACACATACACACACTACAAGTGTCTGCCTCTCCTTACACCTCACAACACAAACACAGTACATACAACACTGCCTGTAAACTACAATACAACAAAGTACACACCCTCACAAGATACACAAGGCTAGGTGTAAACTACTACTACTTTGTCTTACAACCCACAATACACTAAGTACACACCCCTCACAATACAACAAGTAGAAAACTAGGTGTACACTGCTTCCTTCTACCTTGTACCCCAGTATACAACAAACACACTGCTTACAATAACAGACCACAGAGGCTTTATACAGAGGTAAAAAGAGATAGTTTAGTGTGTTTCTGTGTCTTTGTGAGTTTTTCTAGATTGTAAACACTTTAAGGAGAGACAGAGAGATGATTTCCAGTTTGTGTGTGATTTTAAGCATTTTTTGTGTTGTAGTGAGTTTAACCCATACAGTGTTGCTTTCAGGGAGTGAAACCCATCATGTGGGGTTGGATTTTGGCACAAAAATTTTATTGTCCCTTAAATTGAAAAAAGATGATTTCCATGTTACAAATGCGATATCTGAGTGTGGCCTGTAAGCCATGATTTTCCAGGTGTCTATCCATATCAGCTGTGAGGGTGGTCCCTCACTGAATGTTGTAGTAAATGTAAGGAATTTTATTTTGCCGCTTCAGTTTAGTGTATTTCAATGTTTGCACGCATGGGATAGTACTATATACATATATTTTAGTAGTTTTATAACTACTTATAAATAAAACAAATGGAAACGTTTGGGAAAAAATGTGTGTGCTCCAGTATTTGGCAACACTCCAGAGAGTGGCGAGGCCTTACGGCTATGCTGAGGAGGAAGAAAAGTTTGGAACCATATCATGCAGTCTCCGCTTCTTAGTTATTGTTTCTGACACACTGTAAATGTTTATTCCATGTTGTCATAGAGTTTACTTTGATTTACATGCAAAATATATCTTCAGGCTGCCTTAGTGACGTACACCTACGAACATTCAAGCTTTTACTATGTAGCTTCCGACCACTTTTGCATGGCTCAGGTACTGTGAAGTATACAGAACATCCCAATTTTGCAAGCATACGGAAAAGAAAACAGTATGCTTACTGTTGGATCGGGTGACAAGAGCAGACCCACTTCCACAGTCATCATTCCTCTCCTAATCTCTTTCATTATCTGACTCCATGTAATCAGGGTCATCTTCATCATTGGAAAATTCACTGTCACCCAACTCTGTGATATTGTCATCATACAAAATGACAGTAATTTCCTGGGTATTCAAGCCGCACGGCATAGTAAGGGAGTACAGTGTTATTTCTAAGGCTTTGGCAAAGCGTATGCCAGCGTGCTACGCATCGCCCAGGCAGAGCTGCCAACACAACTGGTGGTGGTTGTATGGGTACACATAAAATAGATTGGCACTGCTTTTCCAGAAGGAATAATATAAAAACCCCTGGTCTACTGAACAGGATTTTGAGTGTATTAGTAAATAATTACAAGACTGAAATATATCCAAGAAAAGATCCAATTTCCTCCTCTGACCATTCATGATCTTTCTATAAATGGACCACAGAAAGACAATAAAAATAAGATTGAGCTATCAAAATCATATATAAGCATAAAAAGACATAATGAACCATTTCTTAAGGTCTATGTGCTGTGAAACAAAGAAAAAAGCGCTCTGTATACACACGGACTAAACACTTTACTGCCCACACGTATATATACATACTAAACACTTTATGGGTTAAGGAGAGATCAAGCGACGATGTGGTGTGTTTCTGTGTCACTTTATGCAATTTTTAGGGTAGAGATTTTAGGGAGAGAAAAAGAGACAGTTTGGTGTTTCTAACATTTTGAGCATTTTAAGGAGAGACAGAGATCATTTGATGGGTTTTCTTTGTATTCTTCATTTTGGCTTTTGTTTTTTAATAAATTTTCTGCAGTGATTTTGTTGTGGTCTTTCTCCGGACACAGACACTGCACACACCACAACGGCCTTCCTCTCACACTCACCACCACCACCACCACCACAGTCCTTCAGGGTCCTCACAGCCAGCCAGCACCATGCATGGTCTTCTCACCCCTGCAGACTCACACCTCACACCTGCAGTGGTGAAGGGGAAAGTGTCTTAAGTGCTGGTCTGTCTGTCTTTCAAAAGGTGTATCTAGTACCATAGTGGCTGACATCTTAGTTTTGATTCTGACATGGTACTTGCACTGCCAGGTTAGGTAATGGAATAAGGTATTACTACTCCAATCACCTCCACCACTTACGTCTTCACTCTTACTTGCACTTACTTACTTGCCTGCCATCTTGACTCCCGCCATGTCCTGCTGGAGATGGAGAGCTTTGGTGACACCCTCAGGAGTCCAATTCCCACTGGAGGCATGTTTCACTTAGCTGTGCCAAGGAGCAAAGGCTGGAAGGTCAGGCCAAGGTCTGGAGGACACAACGGGAGAGAAGAAAGGAAAAGAAACACATCGCCCACCACCACCACCACCACACACTCCCACAGGTGTAGGTGTGGCCCCACCAGGGAGGCGGTGGCATAGTGGTTAAGGTGGTGAGCGTGGGATCGGGCAGACGTCCACGCATAGGTTCGAATCCCACCACGTACAGCCTTAAAACACTTTGCCATTTGTCGAGTGGTTTAAAGTTACCTACATATCACCATGATACCCAGGTTCTAGGTGGTTACACTCATGATGAGCTTGGGCGGTGATATGGGCCCCAATATGGGTACCACTATAAATAAAATTGCCTGCGCCACTAATGGGCGGAAGCTGAACAGCGCTTCCAATACACTCTTCAAGTGTGCCTACAGGCGCTATAGGTCTTACCGTAAAAAAAAAAAAAGTCCACACAACACACCACCTCAAAAGTGGATCTTCACATGCTGGGCAATGTCACCCTTAGTCTTGAAACACTTGCCACAAACATCACACTTGAACTCCCTCAAGCCAGTGTGTCTGAAGGCATGTTTGTTGAGAGCACCAATGGTGAAGAATTTCTTGCCACACTCCTCACACTCATAATTTCTAACACCACTGTGTGTCAGGGAGTGTGTGGTGAGATTAGACTTTGTGGTGAATTTCTTGCCACATTCCAGACACTCATAATTTCTAACACCACTGTGTTTCAGGGTGTGTGTGGTGAGACCAACCTTTGTGATGAATTGCTTTCCACATTCTAGACACATATAGTTTCTACCACCACTGTGTGTCACGGTGTGTTTAGTGAGGTTACCCTTGGAGATGAATTTCTTGCCACATTCCAGACACTCATAATTTCTAACACCACTGTGTGTCAGAGTGTGTTTGGTGAGATCAGACTTTGTGGCAAATTTCTTTCCACATTCCAGACACTCATAATTTCTAACACCACTGTGTGTCAGAGTGTGTCTGGTGAGGCTACCCTTTTCAGTGAATTTCTTGCCACATTCCAGACACTCATAATTTCTAACACCACTGTGTGTCTGGGTGTGTGTGGTGAGGTGACTCTTTCTGGTGAATTTCTTTCCACATTGCAAACACTCATGATTTTTAACACCACTATGAGTCAGGGTGTGTTTGTTGAGTTCAGACTTTGTGATGAATTTCTTTCCACATTCCAAACACTCATAATTTCTAACACCACTGTGTGTCAGGGTGTGTCGTCTGAGTCCTTTTCTGGATGTAAAAGGTTTTTCACACTGCTGACACACAAACTTTCTCTCTCCTCTGTGGGTGGAGCTGCCTGTCTCCAGGTCATTCTTGGCACCATGCCTGGATCTCCGCACACCTGTGGCAGACTGCTGCTGCTGCTGCTGCTGTTCACTCATACTGCTGCCTGGCTTTACCCCTCCACTGAAGGTACCCTTTGGGCAGCCGGCTGGATGGAGCCACGTCAGAGCCTAGAAGGGCACCAGGCCTGGACACCTGCAACAACAGTGACGGTGAGGACACTGAGAGCCACTGGACACTGGACACTGGCCACAGCCAACAATAATTTTCAAGAGTAAAAAAGGCCCACTTGAGTGCCAAAGAGGAAAATCAAACTTGAGAGAATAAACATGTTGAAACCTTCCTCTTGAAAGAGTTCAAGGCCCAAGAAGGTGGAAACACAGAAGCAGGCAGGGAGTCCCAGAGTGTACCAGAGAAAGGGATGAGTGACTGAGAGTATTGGTTAAATCTTGCATCAGAGAGGTAGACAGCTTAGAGGTGAGAGAAGGAAGAAAGTGTAGTGGTGGGGGGATGGGGGAGGATGGGGACGAGAGGCATGCAGTTATCTAGATATGGAGAGCAGCTGCCATGAAAATAGTGGTAGAAGACAGCAAGAGATGCAACACTGCGATGGTGAGAGAGAGGATGCAGTCAGTCAGTCAGTCAGTCAGTCCGTTGGTCAGAGGAGAGAAGTGGACAGGATCAAAAACTTTTCTCTCCAGCCTGTCTTAAAGAACAGTATGAGTGGAAATGCTGGGAGGCTGTGGCACATTGGAAAAGGTAGTGAGTGTGGGATCAGGCAGATGTCCATGTGTAAGTTTGAATTCCACCACGTGCCGTCTTGACACTTTGTCATTTGTGGAGTGGTTTAAAGTTAGCTACATGTCACCACGATACCCGGGTTCTAGGTGGAGGTGTAATTGCCTTAAACAAAGATGAGCTTGGGTGGTGATATGGGCCCTAAGATTGGTACCACTGTAAATAAAATTTCATACACTGCTAATGGGTGGAAGCTGAACAGTGCTTCCCATACTCTTCACGTGAACCTACAGGCACTAAAGGCCATAACATAAAAAACACATACATGCAGAACACACTCACCATGCTTTTACTCCTTTCAGTATTTTATGTTGTTATTTCACTATGGTATTTCTTTATAGTTCCATGAGTTAATACAACTAACATCGTTATATAGAGCAAAATATTGTGGCCTGATCTACCAAGCTTTTTCATTTTTAGACTTAAATACAGCACAAAACCTAAAAACACAATGGTCTTGTCAACCATTCCATCCATTGTCTAACTAGTAAATCAACGTGTGACATCTCTGCCACCCGAAAACCCTGTACAGTAATACTCCGCTTAACGAACAGGAAAGGGGTGTGACCGCCGTGGTACAGTGGAACCATGCGTGCTTTGGGATCCGAGGGGTCTCCAAGCACACAGTTTCGAATCCTGTCCACGGTCTGAGTGCAGGTTGGGCTTCCTCACTCAGGGCAATGGTTTCCTAGCGGGTGGGCTTTGAGATAGGAGGTACACTAAAAATATCCCCTTTAGCCCAGAAATTCCCGTGAAAAGCCCACATGGTAAAAAAAAAAAAAAAAAAAAAAAAAAAAAAAACTGCTCGTACAGCGAAAATTCGTTAAGCGGACGTAATAGGGGTGATGCGTTCTGGGCTGGTCCCCAACATACCACATGGGTTAAAAAAAAAAAAATAAATATATATATATATATATATATATATATATATATATATATATATATATATATATATATATATATATATATATATATATATATATATATATATATATATATATATATATATATATATATATATATATATATATATATATATATATATATATATATATATATATATATATATATATATATATATATATATATATATATATATATATATATATATATATATATATATATATATATATATATATATATATATATATATATATATATATATATATATATATATATATATATATATATATATATATATATATATATATATATATATATATATATATATATATATATGTTTAATATTATATATATATATATATATATATATATATATATATATATATATATATATATATATATATATATATATATATATATATATATATATATATATATATATATATATATATATATATATATATATATATATATATATATATATATATATATATATATATATATATATATATATATATATATATATATATATATATATATATATATATATATATATATATATATATATATATATATATATATATATATATATATATATATATATATATATATATATATATATATATATATATATATATATATATATATATATATATATATATATATATATATATATATATATATATATATATATATATATATATATATATATATATATATATATATATATATATATATATATATATATATATATATATATATATATATATATATATATATATATATATATATATATATTGTGAGGGCCACCACATTATTTCCCCTTTATTTAATTATATTATATGTGTAGCCTCTGGCAGCCCCAAGCGCGGGTTGTTGCTGTTCCGCTGTGCGGCCAACCACCCTCTCTTTGTTTCCACCATTTTGTGTGTCAGCAAGCCTCGCCTCAGTACCGGCCAGTCTTCAGCGGAGTTAACACGTACGTTCTCGGCACAGTAAGAGACACGTGTGGCTGGACTGTGCGTTACCAGTACTCATTAGTCATCGGTCTGGGAGTTGTGCCCTCCTGTTGAGTAGCTGGCTTGTTACTGGGTAGACCGTGACTATTAGAGCAACGGGCTTGTTGCTCTAGGAGAGGTGTAGTAAGTTTGGCTACATTTCCTGTCGTGCGTTCGTCCACTCGGGTGTGGCGACGCGGAGAGACATGCTTTGTCTCATCCTGTTTGTTTTGTTGGTGGCCATGGTCACCAGTGTGGTTTGGTGGGCAGCTGTGTGCCCCCACCATTGTTTGTGTAGTATCAGTAGTATACTGTTTATAGTCTCAAGGTAGCCTTCAGCGGAGATAGACACGCACTCTCGTGGTCTGGCACAGTGTTAGGGAGATTCGTGTTGCTGGGCTTCTCTTGTTGCTCATTAGTCATCGGTCTGGGAGTTGTGCCCTCCTTTGAGTAGCTGGCTTGTTACTCGGTAGACCGTGGCTGTAGAACAACGGGCTTGTTGTTCTGAGAAAGTGTGGCCGGTTGGGGCTGCATTTCTCGTGCGTTCGTCCACTCGGGTGGGGGCGCGGAGGAGAGACACACTTTGTCTCGTCCTGTTTGTTTGTTGGTGGCCGTGGTCACCAGTGTGGTTTGGTGGGCGGCTGTGTGCCCCCACCATCTTTTGTATAGTTTCAGTAGTATACTGTATTGTAGTGGTAGTAGCCACGCACACTATTGAATGCTGAGAGGCTTCATGTCGGCCAGTAGTTATCGTCCGCCAGACTTGTCTGTGACGAGTATCTGGACTCCGTGTATAGCTGTTGTCACCCGTAGATGGTGTCTGGGCCTGTGTGTACACCACCAGATGTGCTGTACACATCATATATTGCAGTAGTAGTAGGCTAGGGATGTCAGTCTGACAGGTGTTAGGAAGCACTTGTTGTAGTAGGATAGTACAGTAATATAATATACCGCGCGCGTTGTTCCAGTCTGTGAGTCATCACAGTCTATGGACAAGGCGGGTGGAGAGGCATTAATACTTCATAGAGAAGTGGGTGGAATTGTCCTTGTGGGCGGTTTCTCTAGGGGGTATTAAGGCCTCGCCCTGTTACACATAACATCTACCATTTATAAATTCTACTTGGTTGGGTACAGAAGGAGAAGGAGTTGCTGAGGAGATTCCCTTACAGTGGGGGAAATTATACACTGTTGGCGACCTTAAAAGAACCTGAGGGTTACGGTGGCTGTGAGTTATAGTAGTGGGGACTCTGTGGAGTTTTTATATTCCCACGGTACTGACCGTAACAAAGTTGGCGATTTTGCCAGAATAACACTCTAGTGAGCTGTAGCAGTTAACCGCAGCCGTGTGGCGTAAGTAACAATATAAATAAATAAATAAATAAATAAATAAATAAATATATATATATATATATATATATATATATATATATATATATATATATATATATATATATATATACAGTAAGGTCCCAAGTTACGTCAGAGTTACGTTCCTGAAACATGACGTAAGTCGATTTTGTATGTAACTCGAGTTTTTGTACTTTCAAAGCATATTATCGAGTTTTCAACCAATCATTTTTTATGGTTATTCAGGTAAGTAAAAGGTTATATTGTTATATTGGTATATTATTTACAACTATGTAGGAATATATTGATTAGGGCCACGAACGCAAAGGACTGCAGGTTGCCGAGAGGGGCGGCCTGAGGCCGCCAGGAGGGTGGGCAGGTCGAATGTTGTGACGCCCAGCTGGGAGCTTTGTGGAGTGCGGTAGGAGTAGGAGCGTTATATAAGTAAAAGGTTATATTGTTATATTATTTACAAGTATGTCGGAATATGAAACACAAGCTTGATTTTGTTGTTGATTAGGGCCGCGAATGCGAAGGACTGCATGTTGCCAGAGGGGTGGACGCCCGAGGGTAGGCAGGTCGAATGTTGTGACACCCAGGGTGGACAGCTGGGAGCGTAGTGCAGTGCGGTGGGAGTAGATGCGTGGGCAGCGGAGCAGGAAATGCAATAGGAAAGGGCAATAGGGATCAGCAGACAGGTGCAGACGGTGCAAGTCAGCTGCGAGTGTCGTGTGGCCCAGGCGAAGGCTCCGGATTTGTTATTGTTGTGATAGGTGCGCGAGCCCTCAAGGTTGTCAACTTCCCCACTGTCATGGTAATGGGCTTCCCATTTTCTTCTTCACTCCCTTACACACAGCTGCTGCCTCCCTTCTCATGTCTTTTAATTATGTCCACTTTTTCTTGTAGCGTAATGGTTTTCCTTTTCTTAGCATCACTGCTGTCACTCAGGAGTTTTCTTTTTGGTGCCATTGAGCAAGATACTAAGATAGTCAGCAAACGCAGATGTAGGAACACTCTTGCCTGGGGCAACGGTGTGGTGGAACTGAGGTACGTAGAGTGTTATTGTATTCAAGCGTGAGGTGGGCGGTGTGGCGGATAACCACTAGTGACGCCTGGCGGCCAACAATAATAATAAACCCCGCGCTTTACGATTTATAAATTTTCAATTTCTAAAATCTTAAATTGCCTTATAGTGGACTGACGTAAGTGGGAGTTTGACGTAACTCGAGACCGATGTAACCCGGGACCTTACTGTATATATATATATATATATATATATATATATATATATATATATATATATATATATATATATATATATATATATATATATATATATATATATATATATATATATATATATATATATATATATATATATATATATATATATATATATATATATATATATATATATATATATATATATATATATATATATATATATATACACACACACGTTTGGCAGCATATTGGGCCACTGGTTTACCACCACATTTATGATGTCATATGAGTCATTGGAAGTTAGAGGAGCTACGTACAAATTCTCTCACATTCTCACATTTATGTTCACAAAACATTTCTATTAGCTTTTTACAAACCTTGCCCCAAGAAAGGATGGTTTTGTAATGCATAAAGTGAAATCTTACATGGAATACCAAACAATAAAGCAGAGATGAGATGAGCCACAGACGAAGCGAGAGACTCGCACCGACTCAGCCATTTCTTCTTCTTGTGACCCTTTTAGCCTGCGTGTTGTCTTTCCACATGATATTTGTTTCCACTCCTTTGTTGTCTGCTATAATGGATATCATATCTTAGTATTCATATACGCTCATGCCATGAGGATAACTTCAACTCCGTGGCAGTGAGTGATAGTGAATTAGTAATGAAATACTGCGGTATTTCATTAGTAATTCACTATCACTCACTGCCACGAAGTCCAGGTTATCCTCGTGGCAGGAGCGTATATGAATACTAAGATATGATATCCATTATAGCAGATAAGAGAGGAGTGGAAACATAAACATCATGATGAAAGTAACATGCAAGCAAAAGGGTCACAAGAAGAAGAAGAAGCGGCCGAGTGGCCGCGAGTCTCCCGCTTCGTCTGTGGGTCATCTTATCTCTGCTTTATTGTTTGGTATTCCATGTAAGATTTCACTTTATGCATTACAAAAAAATTCTTTCTTGGGGCAAGGTTCGTAAAAAGCTAATAGAAATGTTGTTTTGTGAACATAAAAGCATATATAAGACAGTAACACCACCTGGAGAGGTGGTGTTCCCAGCAACCTCGGAGCAACCTGAAAACATCCTTGTCACCGTCCCTCCAAGCGTTCATGGATGCCATTTCGCTGCAAGAGGTTGCTCTGACGTTGTTAAAGAATCTTGGATACAGCTCCAGGAGCGCTAGAGACAGAGGCGGGGAGCCAGCCAATCACAGCGAAACTACCGCGTTTGGTCCCTCACCCAGCAAATTCAAACTCAGAAAATTCGCTAAAACGGATGTGGTTGTACGTTATGCGGATTTTTGGTCTAACTTTATATAGTACGTTAAACCGGAAATTCGTTAAACGAACGTTCGTTAAGCGGAGTATTACTGTACAGTAAAGTCCCGGGTTACGTCGGTCTCAAGTTACGTCAGTCCACTATAAGGCAATTTAAGATTAAAAAAATTGAAAATTTATAAATCGTAAAGCGCGGGATTTATTGTTATTGTTGGTGGTTGCCCGTCACACCGCCCGCCTCACGCTTGAATACAATAACACCTTGCCTCACTTCCACCACACCGTCGCCCCTGGCAAGTGTTATCCTACTTCTGCGTTTACTGACTCAAGTTCTTAGTATCTTGCTCAATGGTACCAAAGAGAAAACTCCTTAGTGACAGCAGTGATGCTAAGAAAAGGAAAACCATTACGCTACAAGAAAAAGAGGACGTAATTAAAAGACAGGAGAAGGGAGGCAACAGCTGTGTGTGAGGGAGTGAAGAAGAAAATGGGAAGCCCATTACCTTGACAACGGGGAGGTTGACGACCTTGAGGGCTTGCACACCTATCACAACAATAACAACTCCGGAGCCTTCGTCTGGGCCACACGACACTTACAGCTCACTTGCACTGTCTGCGCCTGTCTGTTGATCCCTATTGCCCTTTCCTATTGCATTTCCAGCCCCGCTGCCCAAGCTTCTACTCCCACCGCACTGCACTACGCTCCCAGCTGTCTGCCCTGGGCATGACAACATTCGACCTGCCCACCCTCCTGGCGGCCTCAGGGCCACCCTTCTCGGCAACCTGCAGTCCTTCGCGTTCGTGGCCCTAATCAACAACAAAAACAAACTTGTGTTTCATATTCCTATGTAGTTGTAAATAATATAACAATATAATCTTTAATTTACCTGAATGACCATAAACAATGATTGGTTGAAAACTCGATAATATGCTTTGAAATGTACGGAAACTCGAGTTACGTACAAAATCGACTTACGTCATGTTTCAAGAACGTAACTCTGACGTAAACCGATACCTTACTGTATTGCCAAAAAATGTCCACACTTGCTGAGGAAGCAGTGAATGTTTCAAACAAACAAACACAAACACACACACACACACACAGATCAAACAGTGAATTACACACACACACACACACACACACACACACACACACACACACACATTTATACACACACGGTCGAGGAAGGACGCAATACCGTCGCTCCCAAGAATCAGCTGATCTTCACTATCTTTGTTTGGGTTTGCAGTGGCTGGGGCGATTAGTGTGGACTCATTTTTTTCATGAATACAGTGTTACAAAATCATGAGTGATAAAGAGATTCCATCTAAATGCTGGTATGAGACACAGGAAAGAATGAAAGCTGATGATGACTATGTTGGTGAGGGAGAAAGAGCATTTGTAGGCTTTGATACGGCGCATACTTCACTATTTGATAGAGTGTTGACTATCGAACGTAAATTATATAAATTGATAAAGGAGAGTGTAGGATAGAGGCACTTGGCAACACTGCCCAGTGACTGAGGCTCCCGAGCTGCTAGCTACCCGGCAGTCAGCTTCCCACCTTGACGAGAGAGGGACGCACTCACAGCTACTGTATACCTCCATTGCCACTCAGTAAAGACACCACGGAAGCCTGCCTTTCCTTCAATCCTGCATGGCGCAGTGAGACGGAGCTAAGACGTGGACATCCCCTACGTCCCTACCTACGCCCAAGATGTACACACCACGCCATCGAGGGGCAACTGCAACTCGGGGGAGCGGGACCAGCTCATCCCGGAGGCAAACCCATGCCGCTGCTAGGCCAGACGTTACAGGCCTTCTGAACAGCATGGCCTCCCTCCTGTCTCAGTCTCAACGCCCCTCAGGCCACCGCGTTCCTGCTGCAGCCACGCCAGAGAAGTGCCGGATGGAGATGACGCCAGCAGGATTTCGAACGTGGCGTCGCTCAGTCAAACATGGCTGCGCCTCTCAGCATGGCCCGACCAAGAGGCCATGCTCCATGTGAGGCTGCTCTGTGTCCCTGACCTCCAGTGTGCCCTGGATGCAAGGTTCAGCGCAGATCAGTGGGAGGCCCTGGACCCTAAGGGCGCCCTGGACGCCATAGAAAAATTCGTACTACAGGCAGTGAACCAGGCAGTGAGGTGGGCGGAATTTTTCAGCGCCTGCCAAGCCCCAGGTGAGTCAGTGCAAACCTACTTGACGCGGTGCGCCCAGGAGGCTCGTGAGTGTGGATTCCAGTGCCCTGGTTGTGACCGTGACCTCTCAGAATACATGCTGTTACGTAAAGTGATGGTGGACTTACATGACGCTGCCCTAAAGCAGGACGTGTTCCGCCGATGTGGCTCATTCGTGGACATAGACAGCTTGAGTATTCATTGTTTGTCATACGAGGCCGCCCAGCGAGACGCGGCAAAGTTTGCGCGGGAACGAGCAGTGGCTGGGGTGGATGCTGGTGCCAACAGCTTGAGCGAGGATGAGGAACCGGTAGTTGCCGCCTACCGCCAGCCACCAAGCCTGGGGCCAGGTATTGCCCCAACTGTGGTGAGAAGCACGACTATGACAAGGCATCGTGCCCCGCTTCCGGCCGCAAGTGTGGGGCGTGTGGGAAACCGGATCACTTCAAGAGGGTATGCAGATCGACCAGGACACGGGAAGCAAGTAAGCTAGTGAGCACTGTCACCGTTGGCTCGGCCACCCTGTGCCCCGAGCCCGTACTACAGGTGTGTGTGGGGCCACTGGTGAGCAAGGTGGCGGTCGAAGTGACAGCTGTGGCTGATACCGGGGCACAAGTGTGTGTCGCCGGCCCAGCCATGGCAAGATCACTGGGTCTCAAGCCTGCGCTGTTACAGCGTCGGGCTGGCATCAGAGACCTGGCAAAGATCCCCCTCACCTGCCTGGGTGCAGTGCCATGCCGCATCGGCCTGGGCGGGCGCTCTACTGTCCAGGATATATACTTCGTCAAGTCGGTGGAGCGCATGTATCTCTCGTTCATCACCTGCAAAGAACTAGGCCTCCTCCACGACAACTTCCCCCAGCCACCGCTGTTGGTCGCCGGTGCAGAACAGGAAGACACTGATAGAGGTCAGGCCAGGCCAGGCCCACCACTGTCCCTCTCCCACCACTCGAGGAGAATGTGTCTCGCCTTGAGGAGTGGCTGCTACATTGGTTCTCCTCCTCGACCTTTGACACGAATTGTTACCCGCTGCGGGTAATGCAGGGCCCGCCACATCGCATCCACCTTCAGGAGGGCGCACAACCTTACGCGTGCCACACACCAGCCTCCATCCCCAAACACTGGGTGAGCGAGGTAAAAATGCAGCTCGACGACGACGTCAGAAGAGGAGTGATTCGACCTGTACCAGCAGGGGAGGCTACGGAATGGTGCGCCAGGATGGTCGTGGTGGCGAAAAAATCGGGAAAGCCCAGGAGGACAGTTGACTTCCAAAGATTAAACGCCAGCTGCCTGCGGGAAACACACCACACTCCCGCTCCCTTTGACATGGTGTCCGATGTACCCCCACACTCGTACAAGATGGTGGCCGACGCTCACTGGGGATTCCATCAGGTTGAGCTGGAGGAAGAAAGCAGGCGCCTGACAACATTCATAACACCATGGAGGCGGTATCAGTACTGTCGCACTCCCATGGGGCACTGCTCGGCCACAGACGCTTATACGAAGAGATTCAATGACGCGGTAGTGGACTTCCCTCGCAAGCATAAGTGTGTGGACGACACGCTGCTCCACGATCCCAGTGTCGAGGGGGCATTCTGGCATGCCTATGATTTTTTGGAGCTCTGTGAGAAAGGGCATCACATTGAAGCCTGAGAAATTCAAGTTTGTTGGCTTCCACCTTGGTTGGGAGGAATACCGACCCACTGAGGACAGATTAGCGGCCATCCGTGACTTCGCCATGCCAGCACAGCCCACAATCACAGACGTGAGGTCATGGTTTGGCTTCGTGAACCAGCTGGCGCCATTCCTGGCCACTGCCCCTGTGATGTCCCCCTTCAGGGAGCTCCTTAAGAAGCCAGCAGGAAAGAAAATCTACTGGGACGAGCAGTTGCAAATAAAACTACGGCAGGCCAAAGACACCATCTGCCAGCTCGCCAGTGATGGGCTGGCATATTACGCAAGACTTGAAGCGGGGGAAAGGCGAGCGAGGCGGTGAGGGTGGAGGTGACAAAGATGGTGCGCGCGCCATGCCGGACGGGGAAGCGAGGGAAGATGGCGGGCAACTTGACGCCAACAAACCCGTGTTTCCCAGAGGCCGCGAAGCCCCTGGCAGGCCCCCAGGAGCCCTCCACGGGCCCGCTGCTCCAACAAGGCCTCAGTCCCTGTCCACGGCACCAGGAGGGGCAGAAGCGACACTCCCAGGGCTCCCGAAACACCCCTTGTCGAGCCAACAAGGCCCCAGTCCCTGTCCACGGCACCAGGAGGGGCAGAAGCGACACTCCCAGGGCTCCCGAAACACCCCTTGTCGAGCCACAGGCACCCTGCCATATCCAGTTGGCGCCAAACTGTCTCACTCCTTATGTCTCTTACCTCATCCCGCAGCGCCTGCAGGTCCTTCTCCAGCTCACCCTTCACTGTCTGCAGATTCTGCTCCAGTTCACCTCGCACACTTTCACAGGAATGATCGGTGTAATCCTGCGCCTCTGCCCTCAAGGAGCCAAGGCTAGACTGCAGCACCTCCATCAACTGCTGTGTGTGTTCCGCCTGCCGCTGTGCCTGTTCTGACTGCTGCCGTGCCTGTTCTGACTGCCGCCGTGCCTGCTCTGACTGTTGCCATGCCTGTTCTGACTGTTCTGCCCTCATAGACGCCAGCATAGACATTATCAGCTCGAGCTGGTCGGGCTTCCTTTCACCCGGCTCAGCCTCACCACCACCACCATTAGCCTCAGCTCACGCTAACCAGTCACAAGCAACCACAAGCACGGTAAAACACAGGACACTAAATCCTCACTCCTGACACCACTGTTACCTTCTCAGCCTTGGTTATCAGCTTTGACTGGCTGCGTCAGCTTCGTTGTCAGAGTCCGGAGCACACCAGCACGACGCACACAATGGCGGGCAACGCCGGACAGAGAAACACCAGCTTACTCACGTCCTTTACTGAGTCCTCAGTTCACAGTACATCACAGGGCAGCCTCCACACACACACACACAGGGCACTCAGGCACTCACAGGCATTCCCAGGGGCGGGCACAACAGACTACAGTAGCAGGCAGCACTTCTTAATTACAGCACGTGCGTCTCACCGTCTTGCCTTGCACGTGCTCTCTTGCCGACTCTCTCCCCTGCGCTGCGCCAACACTCACAAAGCCAGCCCGCAAAAACACACACAACACACATTTGTAACAATATATATATATATATATATATATATATATATATATATATATATATATATATATATATATATATATATATATATATATATATATAAAAGAAAAAATAAGAATGAGGAAGTAAGGAAGAGATACAACGAATAATGAAAAATAATGAAAGGTGAGAGGAGGAAAAAAAAAGGTATTTTTTTGGAGAATTCCAGGAGACAGGATAAGAAAATGGTATATAAGAGAGAAGGAAGAGGCAGCATTGGACCAAGTATAACTAAAAGTCATAAGGGCAAGAAACTAAAAATAATGTATACGAACATAGATGGGGTTCTATCAAGTAAATTAGAACTAAAAGATTACATAAGGAAAGAAAAACCGGATATTGTATGCCTGGCTGAAACAAAACTAAATGGGACAATCAAAATAGGCACAGATAACAGATACAACATATGGAGGAAAGACTGAGGGGGTAAAGGAGGAGGAGGAGTCATGATAATGTTAAGGAAAGAGATGGTGGTAAACCATGTGGAATGTGGGGAAGAAAAAGCAGAAGTACTGTATATTAAGATACATATTAATAAAAAAGAGTTAACAATCATTGGAACATATGTGCCACCAAAAACAAATTCATGGACCAATCAAGAATATAAAGACATGATAGATGACACAATAAGGATTCTAATGAGAATCGTTAAAGAAAGGAGAAAAGTGATATTAGTAGATTTCAACTGTAAAGAAGTGGACTGGGAAAATTATGAAAGTGGTATGGGGGAAGAAGCCTGGGGAGAAAGATTCCTGAACCTAATGATAGACAATATGATGGATCAAAATGTAAAATAAAACACAAGATTCAGAGGAAACGATGAGCCAGCGAGATTGGACCTGGTTTTTGCAAGGGCTATACAAATGAATGATGATATAAGATATAAGTGCCCATTGGGAAAGAGTGATCATGTAATATTAGAAATGGATATAGAAGAGGGAAAAGAAGATAGACATGAATCATACAAAGGAGACTGATTAAATTACAGAAAGGCTGATATTGAGAATCTCAAGAACTATTTCAAATACGCTAACTGGGAGGAGATGGAAAACTCTGAGGGGGTGCAAGAGAAATATAACTTATTTTTGGAAATATACAAAACAAGAGTCAGGGAATATGTTCCGAAATATAGACCTAAAGAAGAAGAAAAGAAAGATTGGTTTAATGCAGTGTGCCAAGGCAAAGGAGAAAAGAGATGGAGCATGGAAAAGGTGGAGGAGAAATAGCAATGCAGTAAATAAGGTAAACTTCAAGATAGCAAGAAATTAATATGTTAAAGTGAGGAAGGAAGAGGAGAGGATCTATGAAAAGGACATACAGTAAAACCTCAGCTCACGACCATAATTTGTTCCTAAATCCTGTTTGTCACCCGATTTGTTCATCCCTTGAATCAATTTTTCCCATAAGAATGTATTGAAATACCATTAATCCATTCCAGACCAAAAAAAAATCATACTTTTGTCCATAAAACCCATTCAAAATAGACTTTTAATGTATGCATGACAAACAAAATAATTATAGAAAGCCTACATTGTTTGACTTACCTAAATGCTTTCAAAATGATCAGAAAATGAATAAAAAAAGAAAAGGTTATTTACTTGAGAGACTGGACGTTGATGGCATGATGGAATGGAGGAGAGGAGGATGGGGAGGAAGACAGACAAGATCCAAGAAGACAGTCATGAGAGAGAACTTTGGATGTGCGCAGTGTGCCAGAGCTACACAACAGCTGTGTAGCGTCACAAGTCAGTGCCGATATGTGGGGCCCCGTTATAGCAGAGAGGGTAACGACGAGGAAGCTACAGTAGAGCGTGCCGGTAACATCACCATGCCCAGGAAAAACAGGAGGAAATCGTGGTGGCACGGAGATTATGTTATGTAATATTTTTCGAATGTTCCAGTTTCTAATTTCTTTTGTGATTATATTTTGTTTTGTTGTTGTGTGATAGCCGGGTTGGCTATCACACAAACGGCTCACTTGCCGACGAGCCGTTTAACCTCGTTCGTCCCCCAAAATATCATCCGTCCCCTGGGTCGATATATTGACAAATTTTTTGGTCGTCTCCCGAATTGTTCGTCCTTAGAAACGTTCATCAAGCGAGGTTCTACTGTAGTTGAAAAATGCAAGGAGCAACCAAAATTGTTTTACAGATTCATAAATGGGAAAATAAGACAAAAAGAAACAATAGAAAGGTTAAAAGGAGAGAACGGGATGGTGGAAGACCCAAAAGTATGGCAGAACTATTAAATAATAAATTCCAGGAGGTCTTTACTAAGGAATCCAAATTTGAAAGACCACAGGGTAATAGAGAGACAGTCAATATGAAGGAGATTAAAGTAACCAAGCTTGAAATAAAAGAGTTAATGAAGGAACTGGATGAAGAAAAGGCAATGAGACCGGATGAAGTCTCAGGCAGAATACTGAAAGAATGTAGGGAAGAACTAGCAAGTCCTATACACATCATAAAATGCTCAATAGAAAATGGAACAGTACCAGTAGAATGGAAAAGAGCGGAGGTGGTTCCCATATATAAGAGCGGAAGGAAGGAAGAACCTTTAAATTACAGACCGGTATCACTAATATGCAAGATGTGTGAAAGAATAATAAAGAAACAATGGATCGAGTTCCTTGAAGACAACAAATTAATATCAAATAGCCAATTTGGTTTTAGAAAAGGTCAGTCATGTGTAACTAATTGATTGAGTTTCTACTCTAGAATAATTGATAGAGTACAAGAGAGAGAGGGAGAGGGATGGGTTGACTGTATTTACTTGGATTTAAAAAAGGCATTTGATAAAGTGCCACATGAAAGGTTGCTGTGGAAATTAGAGGAGAAGGATGGTTTAATAGGAAGCACATTGAGATGAGATGGATGGAAAATTATTTGAGAGGGAGAGAAATAAGGACGGAAGTTAAAGATATGAAGTCCAAGTGGAGAGCAGTAGACAGCAGAGTGCCACAGGGGTCAGTATTGGCACCAATACTTTTTCTCATCTATATAAACGACATGCCAGAAAGAGTGAACAGCTACATAAATCTGTTTGCGGACGATATGAAACTGTGCAGAGTTATAAAGCAAAAGGAGAATTGTGAAATACTGCAAGAAGACCTAAATAAGATCTGGGAATGGAGTAAGAAGTGGGAAATGGAATTCAGTGTGAACAAAAGCCATGTCATGGAAATGGGAAAGAGTGAAAGACGACCCGTGGGAATCTATAAGATGGGAGATGGAGTAGAACTGGAGAAAGTCAAAAAGGAAAAGGACTTGGGAGTGACGATGGAAGAAAACAATCAACCAGTAAGCCATATTGATAGAATTTTCAGAGACATATAATTTGCTAAGGAATATTGGAGTAGCATTTCACTACATGGACAAAGAAATGATGAAGAAACTAATAAGTACTATAATAAGACCTAGATTGGAATATGCAGGAGTAGTGTGGACCCCTCATAAAAAGAAACATATAAGGAAGTTGGAGAGACTACAAAAAATGACCACAAGAATGGTTCCAGAATTTGAAGGGATGACATATGAGGAGAGACTAAAGGCTATGGATCTACCAACATTGGAACAAAGAAGGGAGAGAGGGGATCTCATACAAGTTTATAAATTGATCAACGGAATGGACCCAGTAGACAGTGAGTATCTGATCCTGAGAGAAGAATATGCCAGTCGAAGCACAAGATCGCATAGTAAGAAATTGAGGAAGGGAAGATGTCCAAGAGATATTAAAAAGTATAGTTTCCAAAGATGTGTTGAGACGTGGAACAGTTTGAATGAAGAAGTAATGTCTGCAAAGAGTGTACATAGTTTTAAGGAAAGATTGGTTAAGTGTAGATATGGAGATGGGGCCACATGAGCATAAAGCCCAGGCCCTGGAAAACTACAACTAGGTAAATACACAGCGTGGCAAATTCACAGCACAGCCACCGAGTAGGATGCATGCATCTGAGCAGCTCACCAAGATTACTACAAAAGGAGTTGGAGATTGGCCTACAAGTATGTAAAGGGGGGAGAGGGGGCCATAGGTTCTCCTATCTCCATATTAAATAAGTGTTAGATCACATATAAGGGATGACTAATTTGAGACATTGAACCAAGTAGCGGTGCCAGGTGTATGGCAGAATCAAAACATATGCCAAATGATAACCAGCGCTTTATAGAAACCCCTATTGGTTTAAGGAACTGTCAGATGATACTATGGAAAAGGATTTCTCGGGTTTCCAGGATGAACGAGGTAATGTGAGAAGGCTTATTAATGTAGAAAGAGAATTAAGATATATGAAGGAGGTGATGTCCAGTCTAATGGACAAACAAGACTGACTGATAACAGAGAACACAGTCCTGAAATTGAGAGTAACTGAATGTGAGAAGGTCAGTGCAATAAACCAGGAATTGAAAGAGGAGATTCAGGAAATAAGGAAGCAAAATGATGTTCTAAAAACCACATGCCAAAATTATGAAAGCTCTTTAAAGAGGTTGCAGGCTGAAGTGCAGGACGGGATTACAGACAGGGCAGAAGGTGGTCTAGGTGATAAGTTGAAAGAACTAAGAAATTAATGGAAACAAGAGCAAGAAGAGGAAAAGTCAAATTTTCAGAAGTGGTAAGGAGACAAATTGAGGAGAACATGAAAGTTGCCATAATAGAATTTATGAAGGAGAAGGAAGATTTGGTGTGGGATGCAGTGGACTAGAAAAAAAGCTTCGTGATTAATGGGATAAAGTAAAAGAAAAGTCCAAATAAATCCATGAGAGAACGTGAAGAAAGGGAATTGGCCAAAACTGTTATCAAACAAGTACTAGACAGCACACAAGAATTTGACCAGGAGATGGAGAAAGTGATTAGGCTGGGAAGATACGGTAAAGGGGGTAGGAGACCAATGAAGGTGAAAATGAGATCCCAAGTGGCTGTAGAAAAAATGATGGCAAAAAAAAGGGAAAAGGAGAAAGTGCTAAGAAGTGACGCTAAGGAAAAAAAGAAAAAAAAAAAAGAAAAGGACAAAGATAGAGAAGAATTTTTACCTGAGGGTTCTGGATATGAGGCTAAAGAAGTGGTACCTATGGAAAAAAGAGGAGGTCGTGGAGGAGGCAATAAATTAAGTGACTTATACTAACATAGATGGTTTGTTATCAAGTATATTGGAATTTCAGGATTATTTGAAAGAGAAAAAGCCGGATGTTATGTGCATCGTTGAAACAAAACTGAAGAGTGAGATCCATGTCAACTTTAAAGAGGAGGGATATAATACCTGGAGGAGGGACAGGAAGGATAAAGGGAGAGGAGGAGTGCTAATAATGGTTCATGATAATATATGTGTGGAGGATGTGTAATATGAAGAGGGCAAAGTGGAAGTTATGGGAGTAACAATCAGAACAGAAGATTTGAAGAAAAGAAAATTTATAGATACATATGTTTCACCAAAGACTAATACATGGGGATCAGAAGAGCACAAAGATATGCAAAGAGAGGCGATAAAGTGCCGAGATAACATGATAAGAAGAGATAGAAGAATACTCTTAGTTGGAGATTGTGACTGTAAAAAGATAAACTGGAGAGAGATGGAAGTAATGGATAATGCTGGACATTGGAGTGAGAAAGTGTTACAGTTGATTATGGGCAATAATACAATGGACCAGTGAGTGGAGGAGTCAACAAGGTACAGGGGGGAAGAAGAACCATCGATGCTTGATCTATAAGTAAACCATCCTAAATTTAAGGTCAGGGTGGGGTCGAGGGTGCAATGAGTAACATTTCTTATACATATAAAAAGCATCACAAACAAGATAGATTGATATTAATGAAAGTTTGATAAACCCAATACGATGCATCAAAGAAAAACAAGCTTATTAGCCATAAGGTATTTACATGAGGTAGAAGAAGTGTGGCATAAACATTTGACAGTGTTGCTTTAAAATCTTTGTGTACTTTATTGACTTACTGGAGTTGTAAGGTGGACAGGTAATGTAACAATTATGCTTATGTAAGATATCACCTGATAGTAAGAAAATATAGAATACATTGGTTTCTCTATAAATATAAATGTTTTTAAACTTCTGCCGAGCGGCAACACTCAGGGCGACTGAATGAGACCGGGTCACGTCCTCCTGAGTGACCCTGGGTGAGGATTTAGGTCTATCGGGGAAACCTTTTACAAAAACGCGCCAAGATTTTTACCCCATTGGCTGGTGTGGAAATAATGTCAAAGTTTTAATATGGGCACAATAACATGAAAAGTATTATCAAGGAAGCAAAGAAATATAAACAGGAGGAAGAGAGAGAGAGAGAGAGAGAGAGAGAGAGAGAGAGAGAGAGAGAGAGAGAGAGAGAGAGAGAGAGAGAGAGAGAGAGAGAGAGAGAAAGGATGGGAGAGAGGCAGATATAGGAGGAGGAAAGAATAGAAGTCATAGCAACTTCTTACAGAAATATGACAACACTGTAAACAGGTGCGTCCTACTACCTGACCCCACCCTGGCCTTTAATTTAGGATGGTAGGACTATAGTTTTCACAAAGAAACCAGAGTCCCCTCCAATCATACAATAACTTGGTCCAATGGGGAAAAGTGATCAGGTGACACTAGAGATGCAAATGCAGGAGGAAGATGAGAATTGTTACAGAGAGGATTATAAAGGAGAGAGATTAAATTATACAAAAGCGGATTTTGAAAAATTTAGGATTTATTTTACTAATATTGAGTGGAGTAATATAATGTGCAGAAAGACTGTACAAGAGAAATATGACATAGTCTTACAGAAATACAATGGAGTAAAAAAGTTTGTTCCTGTTTATAGAGTTCAGACAAAAAAGGCAAAAGATAAAGCATGGAAGAAACTCTTAAAGCAGGGACATGACCATAACAGACGGCAGTACAAAGATGCTACTAATGAATATATTACAGTAAGGAGAGAGGAAGAAAGAAAGTTTGAGAAGGATATAGTGGATAAAAGCAAGGATGAACCCAAACTTTTCTACAAGTTTATAAACAGCAAAACAAAGAATAAGGAAACAATTCAAGGAATAATTAAAGAAGGAAAGACATACCAAACAGAGAAGGAAATGTGTGAAATAATGAATGAGAGCCTCAAAATGGTATTCACTGAAGAAGATGATTCCACAGAACTTAATATGACACTGGATTGCCAAGGATTACAGGAGATTGCAGTGCACAAAGAGGATATTGGAAGATTACTGGATAAGTTGGAAGTGAGAAAAGCAATGGGGGTGGATGGTATATCTGGCAGGGTGTTAAAAGAATGTAAAGAGCAATTACTGGAGCCAATTTGGGAAATAATTAAAAGTTCCATAAATGAAGGGAAAGTTCCACTAGAGTGGAAGAGAGCCAACGTAATACAGATATTTAAAAGAGGAAAGGCAATTGAACCACTAAACTACAGACCAGTGTCACTTACAAGTGTTGTAGGGAAGTTATGTGAAATAATTATCAAAGAAAAATGGGTTAAGTTTCTAGAAGAGGAGCAAGTCATATCGAACAGGTTCAGGACAGGGCGGTCATGTGTATAAACTTATTAAACTTCTACTCGAGTTATTGCAGGACTTGAAAACAGAGATGGATGGGTAGACACAGTATACCTGGACATTAAAAAGACTTTTGATAAAGTCACTCACGGAAGACTTCTTTGGAAACTAGAGAACAAAGGAGGACTGCGTGGAACCTTGCTCGAATGGACAAGAGATTATTTGAAGGATAGGGAAATGAGAACTGTGATCAGAAATACATACTCATCTTGAGGTAAAGTAACTAGTGGAGTGCCACAAGGATCAGTGTTAACCCCCATTATGTTTCAGGTTTATGTAAACGACATTCACATTGGGATAAACAGTTATATAAATTTATTCGCTGATGATGCAAAGTTGCTAAGAGTTATCAAAACCAGAGAGGACTGTCTGCTGTTGCAGGAAGATTTAAACAAGATCTATGAATGGAGCAAGAAGTGGAAATTGGAGATTAATGCCAAGAAATGCCACATAATGGAACTAGGAAAGAATAAGAGAAGACCATTATGGAACTATTTGATGGGAGAGGAACAAATAATGAAGACTAAAGAGAAAAAAGATCTTGGAGTGATCATACAGGAAAATCTGAGCCCTGATAAACACATAAACAAGATATTTGGACTATCATATAAAATGTTGACTAATATAAGAGTGGCATTTCATTACATGGATAAAGATATGATGAAAAAAATCATCACAAGCATGATACGCCCAAGGCTGGAATATGCAGCAGTGGTGTGGTCTCCAAGCTCTAAAAAGGATATAAGAAAATTGGAAAGGATACAGAAGATTGCTACAAAGATGGTGCTGGAATTAAAGGACCTCACATATGAAGAACGACTGAAGGAAATGGGACAGCCAACCTTACAAGATAGAAGAGAATGCGGAAACCTAATAACAATGTATAAGATAGTAAACGATATTGAAAAGATAGACAAAGAAGACCTGGTGCTGTTGACAGAAGAAGATGGAAGGACAAGAGGACATGGAAAGAAGATCAGGATGAGGCAGTGTGTGAAGGATGTTGGAAAATACAGTTTTCCACACAGAATAGTGGAAAAATGGAATGCATTGGATAATGGAATTGTCACACCACATAGTGTGCAGAACTTTAAAGAAAAATAAATAAATGGAGATATGGAGACAGGACACCATGA
The DNA here is from genome assembly GCF_017591435.1 of Portunus trituberculatus. Lineage (NCBI taxonomy): Eukaryota > Metazoa > Arthropoda > Malacostraca > Decapoda > Portunidae > Portunus > Portunus trituberculatus. The sequence continues at coordinate 1,281,974 of NC_059256.1, read as the reverse complement.
GCCCCGCTTGAACCCTGTACAATACAACTAGGTAAATACACACATCACTGACACCATACAGAAAGGATGTGCTGAGCAGCTCGCAGAGAAAGTACTTGAGCAGGCGTTGGAGCCTGACCTAGACGTATGTACAGGGGGGCAGGGGGCCCTAGGGTTCTCCTGTTTCCATAATAAATAAGCTTTGTATTGTATAAATGGAAAAATGGAGAGAGAAACGGAACTGGGTAGCGCGGCCAGACATATGACATCAAAACAAACGCCATCTTGTGAAAATCAGAGATTTATTGAAACACCTGTTGGACTGAGGAGATTGACTGGAGAAAGACATTTCAGGATTTCAAGACGAAAGATGTAGTATGAGGAGGCTGATAAACGTGGAAAGAGAGATAAGGTTCATGAAACAAGTGATGTCAAATTTAATGGACAAGCAGAACAAACTGATAACAGAAGACACAGCTGAGATCAAGATTAGTCGAATGTGAGAAGGTCAGTGTAATCAATCAGGGATTAAGGGAGGAGATACAGGAGATAAAGAAACAAACTGATTTACTAAAAGCTACATGTCATGACCACAAAGACTCCTTAAGGAGCCTACAGAAAAAAAAGTACAAGAAGGGATTGAGGACAGAGTAGAAATTGGATTGGGTGAAAACAAGCTGAAGGATCAAATTACAAAATGTATAGAAAAAAGAACAAGAGAAAAATGTTAAATTTTCAGAGGTTGTAAAGAGACAAATTCAGGAAAAAACAAAAGCCGCTGTTATGCAAGTAATTAAGGAGAAAGATGATCTAGTGAGCAATACAGTAGATAAAAGGAAATGTTTCACGATATTTGGGGTGAAGGAAAAAAAATCCAAACAAGTTTATGAGAGAACGTGAAGAGAGAATTGCCCTAAACTATTATCAAACGTGTACACAGGAACTGAACAAAGAGCTGGAGGAAGTGATTAGGTTGGGAAGAATTAGTGAAGAGGATAAGAGACCTATGAAAATGAGAATGAGATCACAAGTGGTGGTGGAGGAAATTATGACATGGAAAGGGAAATTGGCTGATCATACTAAACACAAAGATATAGGAATAAAAAGAGATATGAACCTAGAAGAGAGGGAAAAAGAAATGAAGCTAAGGAAAAAAACGAGAAAAAGACGGAGATTGAGGAAAAGAATATCTATTGAAGGGTTCTAGATAAGAGACTAAAGAAGTGGTATCAACGGAAGAAGGAGGAGGTCGTGGAGGAGGCAAGAAATTAAGAAAGACTCATACTAATATAGACGGGTTGTTATCCAGCGTGATGGAGGATAGGGATTATTTGAAAGAGAAAAAGCCGGATGTAATGTGCATCATTGAAACAAAACTAAAAGTGGAGATCCATGTAAACTTTAAAGAGGAGGGATATAATAGCTGGAGGAGAGACAGGAAGGGTAAAGGGGGAGGAGGAGTGCTAATAATAGTTTGTGATAATATATGTGTGGAGGATATGCAACGTGGTAGGGGAAGGCAGAAATAATGGGAGTAACAATCAACAGAGGAATTGAAAAAAAAAAAAAAAAAAGAAAAATCATAGTTACAAATGTGCCACCAAAGACAAATCATGGGGAACTGAGGAACAAAGATATGCAAAGAGAGGTGATTAAATACTTCGATGATATGGTAATGGCTGGAGAGGATATATTCGTGGAGGTGGTACAGTATGGAGATGGAGTGGCTGAGGTTTTAAGCCTAACAATTAGGACCAGTGGGAGGGAAAGGAGGAATATCATAGTAACATATGTGCCACCAAAGACTAATACATGGAGGCTTGATGTCCACAAAGAATTGCAAAATGAAGTGCTAAATTGCCTGCACAATATGTTAAGGAAGGACAGAAGAGTGCCACTTGTTGGGGATCTGAACTGCAAACATGTTAATGGGGAAGAAATGAGTTAAGTTAGATTGGATGGTTCTCTGACAGTTGGAAAGGAAATTGACTCCTTTTCATCCCTGTAGTAGAGGCAGCCTTGGAATGTCATGCAGTGTGGTCTAGGATTCTCTGGCAGCAGTTTGATGAAATGCCTACACTTGGCGACAATAGACGTGACCGTGGGAAAACAACAAGTGCAACTTCCCTTGCATTGTAAGTAACTCCTCCAACCACTACAAAACGTCCATGGCGTAAAAAAAAAAAAAAAAATACCGACTGTCAACTCATCCAAGCTGTCACTCAAATTTTGAAGGACATTTAAATCAACGGTCAGTCTTGATCACTCCTTAGTCGGAGATGAAGGGCAGTGTCACCTTTCCACCCAACTCATCCACGTGACCTTGTGCAGCTGACAAACATCATCAAGCACAAATATTTTATATATCAAAGAGATACACGAAGCAAGATGAGATAACAAGTGTGATTCAGTGCTACAAATTGTGGCTAAACAGCCATGAAACGTGTGAGTGCATGTACAGTGCGGTGCCTTGTTGCAAAATTCAAGGCAAATGATGAGTGTGAGCTTCCACGCCACAATTTTGGTGGAGGAAGGCGTCCAAAGATCTCTGAAAAAAAACTTTGACTGTTATAAAACATGAGTCAGAGAAAAAAACAGATAGTACAGCAAGACAAATTAAAGAAAATAATGCCAGTGTTCTGCAAGGAGTGAGTGTGCGAACCATTCAGAGAGCCCTCAGAAAAAAACTGAAATACAAGAATGAAAAGGCACGAAACAAACCGTTGGTGACAGAGGCACGACGAAGGAAGAGGTTTGAATTTGCTCGGAAGTACGCGTCATGGACTGTTGATGACTGGATTAAAGTTTTGCGAACTGATGAATCTGTGTTTCGTGTGAGTGACACAAAAGGCTTGAGGGTGTGGAGCCGCCCGGAGTCTGAACCGTGTCCCCAAATATACCGTGAAGACTCTCAAGCATCTTCCTTCTGTTATGGTGTGGGGTGCATTTTCATATGGAGGTGTGTCTGACCTACATCTTTTTTCCAACAAGGGTGAATCAGTCACTAAGGATGTACAGTTACACCTTCTAAAGGATAAGTTGGCTACTTGCTTTGCCGTCACTGGTGCAGAGGTGTTCCAGCAGGATGGAGCTCCTTGCCTTGCTGAGAGAGAACAAGGTTGAGGTGATACCTGACTGGCCACCAAATAGCCCTGATATATCACCTATCGAGAACCTCTGGGCTATACTTAAACACAAATTGAGAGAAGAAAACACATCTACAGAGGAGAGATTAAAAGAGGCAATTCATCGGGCGTGGAATGCGATACCAGCGGCAACTCTGCAGAACCTTGCAGCCTCTCTCCCACATTGTCTCTTGGAAGTAAGAAAATGCAAAGGACAAGTAAACAAGTAAGAGGTTAGTTATTGAGGCTACATATGCACTTCCAATTCACTATATGTAATTACTTAACAGTTATTTTCAGCACACAAGTTGCATTTGTTGTTTTTCCGCGTGGTCACGTCTTTTGTCGCCAACTGTACTTATTGGTCTTTGATATCGGAGGGAGCATTAAGTTGAGTAATGTGTGTTGCAAAAGAGATCAGAAATCAACAAAATCACACAAAAAATGTCTGACAATACTTTGGTGGCGGCGAGCGTTGCTTTGTTATTGTTGAGCAGCGTTGCCACCGATTCACTACCCTTGGATTTGGGTCCATTGCAAAGGCTGCTCCCTGACATTACATCCGGATCCTCCCCAAGGGTTACTATCCAAACCCAACACTACAGACTTCTAGCCTTTGAGGGGGTCGTCTCCTGCCGGCCCCATCTCCACATCCCATCTAAGGTTACTAACCATACACAACAGTATAACCTCTCTCTCTCTCTCTCTCTCTTTAAAGATAAAAGCTGGCCAAGGGGAACAAAAATAATAAAGAAAAAATGACGTCCATTTGCCAATTGGTTAAACACGCTACAAATTGTCTTTGAAAAAAAATAAACAAAAAAATCCATGCGTGCTTGACACATTATAAGGGTGATTGGTTGTCTTGTCTGAACATGAAAGCAGTAGCCAATAACAAAGCTGGAATTCATTGAGCCAATCCTAGTGTGGCATTTCAAGGTGTGGCGAGAGAAGCGGTTCAGTTTGAACTATTTGAATCAGTGTTAGGAAGATGTCACCATGTGTTGGGTGTAGCGTGCACTACTTCCTTCATATTCAACACTTCTTTGAAAAAGACAAAAAAAGCTCACAGTTCCTAAGGGAGCAGGGTGTTTTTCCTAGTGCGGTGGAGTGCCCCAAGTGCCACAAACCCTGCACACTCAGAGAAAAGACTTGGAGGTGCACGGCCACTTCTTACATTCCAATAAGGTAATGACTTCCTGTGCATAGCTCAGCCATTGCAGTGAGGTTAGGATGGGTTGGCTTGGGTTAGGTTTTGGTTAGGTTAGGTTAGGTTTGATGAGGTTAGGTTAGGTTAGTTTAGGTTTGGGTTGAAATCTAACATAAAAGAAAAAAAATGGGTTCTTTTTACAGCAAAATCGTATTTCCGTTAGAACCGGAGAGGGAAAGGGTTAAAAAAAAAATCGAGGGAAACAAAGGGAACATTAATTCCATACAAGTCAAAATCCACCTGAAAAAACAATAATTTCATCAAGAAATGAGCTGTTCGTGTTATTGTAAAAATTTATCCCTTCTAGGAGGTAACAATGTTTGGTGTGGTGAATAACTCTTGGAGGGAATCCTGGGGGGAGTAGCCCCCACCCCCGCTACAAGGTTTTAATGCTAGTGTTTGTTTAGTAAGCCTTGTGGGGGTCTGCCGCCTGGGTTACAATGTTGGGTTTGGTTAGTCAGCCTTTGGGGTTTCCGCTAAATGTAGTGAATACACCAACAAAAGTAGTGAATACTTGGACACAACACTCAATAAAAACAAAGCAACGCTCGCCGCAGCCGCCGCCACCATCAAAGCATTTTCAGAGATTTTTTGATGAACTTTGTTGATTTCTGACCTCTTTGCAGCGCACATTACTCGATTTAATTCTCCTCCACCCCAAAACCCCGATTCCCCACAGGTCCCCCAACATAGCTGGGAATGACAGGTAGACATAAGTTGGAGTTGAAAAAAGTCACAACTTGAAAAATATAAATTTGCCACGGAACTGACATGAAGCACCAATCAATTCACTACATTTCTCACCACAGACTCCATGGTTGGCCGAAACTGCAAACACACCCAACAAACAAGCCGAGTCAACCTTGCATTACCTGTAGGTACAGGCTCAAATGGTGAACACTCACTCGCATATCTCTCTTCTTTACCTTTGTCTCGCCTCTCTCTCTCTCTCTCTCTCCTCCCAAGCCTCCTCTGGTCACCTCTCTCCCTTCTCCCTCCCTCAGCAGGCCGGCACAAGGAAGGGCCCACGAGAACACTTGATAAGTGTGAGGCGGAGCGCCACGAGCTACGATGTACTGTACCTCCTGTCACACACTTTGGGCCTCTGCTCAAGTCTGAGCGGCGAGCGGCGCCGGCGCGCCACACCACCTAAAGGCCACACTCAAACAAACTGACACTTTGCTCAGTTTGCTGTATTGTCATGGTTTGGTATGTTATTTAGCGGCGTACACACCGTACGTCACGCTCTCCACAAATAAAGACAAGAATAAAGATGTCACGGTGTGATTACACTCTGCACATTTAAGTGTTGCTAAATTATACCCAGTAGCCAAGAAAGAACCACAAATATCGGGTTCAACCTTGAAAAATTTAAGTTCAAGGTAGAGATGGGAAGGAATCTCAATCCATACTTCATAATTATTTATTAATCCAACAATACATGTATCAATCAATCATACTTCATACTCCTCTTCCTCTTTCCCAGCCACCTTCACCTTCAATCAGCTATTATTATTATTATTATTACTGTTTCTTTTCTTCCTCCCAGCTCTCCAACATTTCCTTTCATCCTTGAACATTTCTCCTCCATGTTTTAAGCCTATTGTGTGCGGCTGTCCTGGATTTCCGCTCTTCTGACCAGCAGGAGCAGGGTGATCGAGGGGTCCCAGTGACTGTCATCGGAGGAACAATGTTCTGAGGATCGGCTCGCGGCAAAAGACCCAACATGGCGATACACATTACACGCCGCCACACCCTCACACCGGCTACTAGCTACTGTCTACTGTCTACTCCACACACTTAACGCCACTTTCTGCAATTACTGCTGCACCTCAAAGGACAAATTCTAGGAAGAAAACATTATTTCCACTGGCATCTTGCCATTAGGGTTGCCACCTCCACCTCCTAAAAATACGGAACGCATTAGCTGAGGTTGGAACAGTGATGGCGGGTAGAAAGTCAATCATATTGACAAGGCTTGAAGATAAGCTCTTCCATAAGTACCCTGTATTAGGAGGAATTCAAGGATATTTTGACTAAATGTGAGGATATATTGCAAAATACGTTCATCAGTCAAGTTATCAGTAATATATTTTTGAAACTACATGTGTCTGTATAAATTCTAAAGAATGAGACACTGAAAAATATATTTCCCTTAATTAAAGAAAAAAAAAGAAAAGAAAACTCATTTGGAGAAAACAGTAGCGACCTGGAATACGAATGGATCATAAATATAGCCATTACTCATACATTTTCCAAGTGTACAGATCCTGCAGACGTAACCATGTTTAGTACCAGGTACCTAACAGGGATGAGACATAGGCATGGCACAGCACAGCAGCAGTGTTCTCCGCCCCTCTCATTTCTAGACTGACAGCATGAAAATATATAATTGAACATAGTACAATGATAAGTTAAAAATGGGCTAGTTGGTGATGGACCGTGGGCGTGGAGGCGGAGCGAGATATTACGTGTACGTCGTTCACGTAACGCACTTGTGACTTATTATTTATTGTTGAAGAAGTTTTTTGTTACATAGTAGAGGGTAATAGAATTTTTAAAATTAGTACCTTTTTTAGCATATTTCCTTTCCGTTTACATAATTAATCTTTTGGGCGGCACGACAAACCCCTAACAAACTCATATATTTTTGTGAAATGGTTATGTATTTGTTTCAATATTTGGTCACGATGACTTATTAATTTATTTCATTTGCTTGACTATTCATACAGGCAAATACGGAACAAATGGCGTTCCGTATTGGTTCAATACGGAACGCAGCATTTCACGCTTCAATACGGAACGGTTCCGTATTTTAAGGGACAGGTGGCAACCCTAACTTGCCACCAATACCGGTATCTTGACGCCAGTATTGGTGCCCTTTTTACGGTAGATGTGACAGATATTGTATAAAAGGAGGTACTGAGCCTGGGCCAACACGGGTCAGTCACGCGGGAAGTACTCAGTGACTCAGTACCAAGTCAGTAATGGTTAGTAAATGAGTAAGTTGTATGACTACATTTTAAACTGCCTTTCATTCCCAGCTTTATGTGGGGACTGTGGCACGTTGTGGTGTTGTGGTGTTTGGGTGAACATTGCACTATAAAGTAGAACTGGGCAGGAACCGGTTCACCAGTGACTATCACCGAGTTGTGGCATCCTTTCTCATCATCTCATTAGTCGAAAGAATGACATCTATGGAGAAGGTGCTTCTGTTGGCAAAGGTGCAGTTCACTGGCAACGAAATCATATCTAGACAGAAATGAGGTGATGTGGTTGGTGATGTAAAGGTGGTGTAGGTGAAGAGAATGTGGTGGTGGTGGTGGTGGTGTTGGTGGGGCTACATGTGTTGCGGTGGTGGTGACATGAGAGTGATGGTGGTGGTGGTGGTGGTGGGGGGATAATACGTGTGACGTGGTGATATGGTGTTGTGGTGTAGCTACATCTGAAGAAATATACATATGAACAGGTGTTTATTTTTAACTCACATATTTCATTCTTCTCAGCTTGAGATATTCCTTCAAAGTCTGGAATGAAGTGCATAACAATTTCACTCCACGCGTTCCTCTTTTCATTCTTGTTGCTGTATTGTTCATTGGATGAATCCCAAACTGCTGGGTGTTTTTCCACTTCGTGAATTAGATCTTCAGTGTTAATTTTCTCCACTACTTTCATCCCCTCCATCTCGCACGTTCTTTCCTGTGCAAAGCTGGCTGGACACAGAAAAGTCACAAAAGTGACAGATTAGAACGAAAGTTGTGCCACACGGTGGCTATGTATGAAAGCTCCCATTTGAAACAATGCCCAACGGTGGGTGACGGCAACTGCCTGTGACAGTCACTCGTTGACGGAGCGGGCAACTGCAATAGCCGGTTCCTCAACCGGACAACCGCAGTGGCGTAGTGTGAAAGGCTCCATTTGAAGTAATGGTAGGCAACTTAGAGAGTCACCGAGTGGCTGGAAATCCAGTTCAAGTTGACTCTCCTTCCCTGCGCATGGATTTCTTTGCCATTGGCGTGTATTGAGGTGACAAGGTGTATGTTATCTGCAGTTTGTTCTTGTTTGAGGCACTGGATGGCTCCAAGTGAGTCTGTGTGTATAGTGACATGTCTGTTTTGTGGTTTTGCGTGTTCGAGTGCCTTGTGAATGGCGACTAACTCTGTCTGTAATGTTGAGGATTTGTCTGGGAGACAGAAGTGCTCTGTCTCTTCTTCGTGTGTGAAAGCTGCTGCCGCCCTGTGAGTGCTGGGATCCACTGATCCATCAGTGTAATAGACATCAGCACCTTCTGAGTTTCCAGCTGCTAGTGCACGTTTTGCTTGGCGGGCAAGGTCTGTTCCTGCAAGATTTGACTTTTTGTCACTCAATGGCATGACAGAGAAGCGGATTCTGGCCATTGGTGGTTTGTGTGAGTATGTAGGGTGCGGGTTGTCGAAAGTAATTTTAGTGAAAGAATCCACAACCTGGAGAAACTTGATGCTCTGTGCTGCTCTGCATGTCCACGTCTTCTTTCTGAAAAGTGTTTCATCATGGGCAAGACTCTGCTTTACGCTTTACCCTCCTAATGATGTTTGAGTGGCGTGGGTTTGCAGCTTTCTTCCCGAGGAGACAAATGTTCATGGCATGAATTCGGTGTGTTAGTTGTGGGATTCAAGGCGTGTTGAGCCTTCTGTAGGGGGTGCGGCCCGATGGAAACAATGGCCACGTCGTCGGCATAGCAGAAAGCTTTTGTGCCAACCGGCAGGGCTAGTGAAGTCAATTCCTCCATGAGTGTGTTGAAGAGGTGAGGGCTTAGAATGCTTCCTTGTGGCGTGCCGTTTTGGAGGGGTATGTACTGCGTCTGGTGACCCTGGAAGCGTATTCTCGCCCTCCTTCCAGTGAGGAAGTCCTGTGTCCATCGTAGTAGCTTGCCTCCTACCCCTTTGCGTGCCAGCGCCGTCAGTATGGCTCTCAGGTTTGCCAGCTCAAAAGCTTTTTCCATGTCCAGAAAGATGACCACCGCTTTCTTCCCCGTTATGGTCGTGAGCATATCAAGGAGATAATCCCTGGTGCCTATAGGCCATGAGTATAGGCGTAGATGGCTTGTAGTGGGCCGGAGGCCCACTGTAGCCTATTTAGTATCATCTCTGCCGTTTTTCCAAGACAGCTAAGCAGCAATATTGGCCTGGTCTTGCCTGGATCTTTTGGCTTTGGGATTGGTGAGATCGTGGCCTCTTTCCATTTGGATGGAAGCCGTCCTGCGGTGTATGAAGTGTTCATGTTTCGTAGAATCTCGTCATGTGCGGCTGGTCCAGTCTGCCCTATCATCGAGTAGAATATTTTATCCGCTCCGGTTGCAGTGTCAGGTCTGGGACGCAGCGTTCTCTCGAGTTCTTTTAGTGTGAAATTGGTGTCTGTTGGTCTATTTTCCTCACACGCTTGGAGGATGAGAGCTTCTTGTTCAGCTTGTTGCTCGTTAAGGATGGCGAGTGTTTCAGGGGACAGCTGTTGTGAACTAGCTCTGTCTGCGTAGGTGGTGGTGATGAGTCGCTGGGCCTCGCCCTCGGGGTCTGGGTGTGTTCGAGGAAATGCTACTCTCTGCCCTGCTCCTGTGCGCACTTGTCTCCTTAAGTCGCTTAGCTTGGTATGGGAATTCTTGTTGGTGCACCATTGGAGCCATTTTTCGGTCTTGATTTCTTTTTTCCCCTCTCTTGCTGTCCTGATGGCAGCTCTGAGGAGATCTCTGGTTGTCTGGGTGTTGTGGCGACGGTTTAATTTCCTAGCTTGATTGACCTGGTGGTCGTACTCCTGCACCCTTTGACTGTAATACCATCGATCTTGGTGTTGTTGTTTCGGTCTTTTCGTCAGGGGTATGGAGGCACTTGCTGCTGCCTGGAAGGCGTTAACAATCCGGTGCTCCATATCCTCAAGCTCGACCTCGGGTGGAGTCGCTTGAAGTTGATGGTGGAGCGCGATTTTGAAGGTGGCCCAGTCAGCTTTCTTTGTGTTTCACCTCGGGATGTGTCTTGGTGCAGGGAGTTTGGGGCTGTTGATGGTGTTAGTGGTTGCAAAATGGTCACTCGCTAGATGTTCATGGAGTTCCCATTTTGTGCCTTGGCAAAGATGTGGTGAGACAAAGGACAGATTGAGGATTCCTCCCGCAATATGTGTAGGCTCGCCGGTGTTGAGTAAACTGGCCTCAGGGGTGGAATGCATGACGTCTGTGAGGAGTTGTCCATTTCTGTTTTGTCTGTTGGAGCCAAGGATGGCATGATGGGCATTGAAGTCCCCGCCAATGAAGACGCTCACAGTGCGACAGAGCTCAAAGAGCTCCTCGACCTCTAGTGTGAAGTGTGTGTGGTGATATACGTTGTAGATTTGGACGGTAACTCCCAGGACTTCTGTCCTCTCCCCACAGTAGATCGGGTGATTGATCCTGTTGCTGGGTATGCAGTCCTTTACAAGAATCGTGCAGCCTGCAGTTCTTCCTTCTTTGGCCGGGAGATGATAATCTTTATAGCTGCTGAAGCGGATTTGTGTGGTGTTTGGTAGTCATGTTTCTTGTAGTAAGATCACGGTGTTGATGTAGTAAGATCTGGTGTTGATGAGCATCTGCCATCAGCATGTGAAGTTTGTTCCGCAGGCCGCAGCAATTCCACTGCAGGATTTTTAGCGTGCTTCCTTGCGTGTGGTTGAAGCTTGATTCACCCTCTGTGTTGGCGTCGCTGTCTTGGCTGTCGCTGGTCGCGCTTGAGGCTGTGCCTTGTTCGGTTTGGTTGTTAGTCTGAATGCTGCTTTCTCGTATTTGATGTTGGCTGAGGCTGGCGTAGTTCCTGGTGGCAGTGGAGTTGCAGGAGGACTCACAGGCGATGGTGATCGCTGGTGGTGGGACGTCTTTCCTTTGCAGGACACCTTGGCCACCACAGTCTCCGTTAGAGAGGAGATAGCTTCCACAGGGACCTCCTTGCCCAGCATGGAAACTAGGGCAGTTGCGAAGGTGCGGAACATTTCCATGAGGTCACTCTTGGAGATGATAAGCTGATCTTGTGGCGGGGGTGTCTTCGTGCGTGGAGGTGGCTGTGGCGCATCGATGCGTTGGCGCGGTCTGCTGCCCATTCTCGGTCGTTGTGCTGCCTCTCCCAGTGCTGGGAAGTTGTTGTTCGATGGTGTGCTTTGTGCCTGCTGAGGTTGTGCCGGCTGGCTTCCTCAGGTCGAGGTGGCTGCCAGAGCTGGTTCGCTGGTGTTGGCAAGAGTGAGGCGATGTCGTACTATCCATTAGTGCTGAGAAGCTTTCTGGACCTCGACAAGCTCTCTTTGGGCTGTGCAGTTACTGTTCCAGGCGTGATGTGGTCGTTGGCAGTTGGGGCACTTTGCAGTTGTTGTGCCTCCTTCCTTGTGCATCTTGATGCATCTCTCCGTCGCGTGTTTCCCAGCGCAGATGCCGCATTTCACTGGGAGTGTGCAATTCGCCTTGTGGTGGCCTGAACCTCTGACAGTTGTAACATTGAAGTGGTTCTTTGCTGTAAGGACGTGTGTAGAACATGCCCCAGTTCCAGAGGTCGAGGTAGCCAGGCAGGGGGGCCTCGAACTGAGATCAGCACTTGTCGTGTTGGTTCTCCGTCGCGAAGGGTGAGTCTCTCCGTGGATATTACCTGGGAGTATCTTTGCAGGAGTGAGAGTGGCATGAGCAGTGGATATTTCATTAGTACTCCCTTGGATATGTTGCTTACGGTGGGTTGGAGGTGTATGGGCTTTCCGTGGAGTTCCTTTAGGCTGATTATGCTGTCGTGGATTATCATCGTCGGGGGGGAAAGGACTACTTGCCCTGAATGGAGAAACTTCATCGGAAGCTTTTCCTTCATGTTTAAAGCAGATTCCAGGGCTTCTGCTGCATCCACGGGTGACTGGAAACCCTCCGTGGCTGGAATGATGATCCGTAGAACGTCGCTGGGCTGGTGCCGGGAGGTGGGAGCCTCTTTTGGCTGGTCAGTAGCTGCTTCATTTTTCTGTTTCTTCTTGCCAACCTCTACCCAAGGGTTGTCGTTGTCATCTTTTTCCTTTTCTGACCGAAACTTGGATGTAGGGGGGTGCGTTGTCCTCATCGCTGTCTCCAAAAAAGCATTTGCTGCGGTCCGTGTCCATGCCAGAGGTTTCGTCCATACTTGAGTAGTATTCTTCGGTGTGTTGCGTGGCTCTTTCCCAGGGCGGACCCTGGGATCACGTATCTCCGTAGTGTACTTGGAGGTTGATGGTAGTGAGTGCGCCATGATGCTAACAGTCTCCCCGCACAGCGGAGGAGTCTTAAAGTGAAGTGCCCTGCCTGGCAGTTGGCGGTTGCTGCTGGCAGCCCAGTTTCTAAAAACCATCGCAGCTGCCGCGCCCTGCGTAATAGCTAAGTCCTGGGAGGTTATAAAAGGTCCCCCTCAAAGCTAAACCTTCCTTTACCTGGCCCCGCAACTGAGGTTGGACCCGTGCGATCGCGGGCTTCCTCAGCGCATTGCAGGCTGCCTCTACTTCAGGAGTTCTGGGGGCTTTTTAGGTCCCCCAGCCCCTTCACCCAGAGGCGGTGAAAGAAGGAAATTGACAAAGTGTTAGAAACAGGGAGGGTCAAACACCTCCCCTCTATGACAAAGAACACCGGTTCCCGCGGTCACAGGGTCTATCCTGGTATTCTGTGCGGGGAACGCGTGTGTGGTTTGTCCTAAAGGCGAGAGGGACCTGAGGAACGGGGAAGAATGCTGACACAGCGTGTAGTCTATATATTTTGGTCACAAGAAAAAAAAGAAGCAGCCGAGTGGCCACGAGTGTCCCGCTTTATTTGTGGCTGATCTCATCTCTGCCTTATTTTTTGGTATTCCATGTAAGATTTCACTTTATGCATTACAAAACCATCCTTTCTTGGGGCAAGGTTTGTAAAAAGCTAATAGAAATGTTGTTTTGTGAACATAAATGCGAGAATGTGAGAGAATTTGTACGTAGCTCCTCTAACTTCCAATGACTCATATGACATCATAAAAGTAGTGGTACACAGGTGGCCCAATATGCTGCCAAACGTATATATAATTTTTTTTTCTAACCCATGTGGTATGTTGGGGACCATCCCAGAACGCATCCCCCCTATTTTCATTATTTCTTATGGGAAAATTACGTCCGCTTAACGAATTTTCGCTCTATGAACAGCTCTGACACCTCCTATCCAGTTCATTAAGTGAAGTATTACTGTATCGATTTATTGGTTATTGTGAGCTCTTTCTTCTTCATTATTGCCCATTTAAATACAATGTTAGTGCCACTCAACTCCATCCTCTGGAGCTTGTACAGAATGAAGCCATGTGGATAATCTTGGGATGCCCCAGGACTGCACGGATTGAAGTCCTCAGAGCTGAACTGCACCTGCCTAGTATTATGTGCAGGGTACAGGAAATTACTTGTCGCACAATTAGTCGGATGCTATGCACGGGCTCTGACTCTCTAAAGGGATCACTGACCCCCCTGTATCATGATCCTCGCACTCCTACAACACCATACCTCAGGAAGATCTTGGGAGTACTGACAAGTGTAGGTGTAGCTGAGGCTTGTATTAACGTTGTTATGTCACCGCTTCAACCCGCCTGGAACCCTCACCGTGTCAGTGTTGATATATTCACTACAACAATGTTATCAATCAATCAATCAATCAATCATGCATCAGCCCAAGAGGGACTGGCTCCCTCATGTGCTGCAAGACATGTTCATGACTAAATTGTCCAAGTACCCACACGTTGAGGCTATTCATGTTTATTGTGATGGGTCAGTCAATGGCAGCAGGTCTGGATGTGGGCTGTTCATCCGTGACTACATCTCTGCCAGTCTCTACACTGACACTGAGGTTTCCAGGCGGCTCCCTGCACCCATGTCTTCCACTAGAGCAGAACTGTATGCTGTACTGGAGGCGCTCCACATTGTGGCGCCTCTCCATAAGAATGTATATTTCTTTATTGACAGTCAGGCTGCATTGTACGCCCTTCAATCCACCTCCCCATGGACTGTGATCTAGTTAATAAGTGTCTTGATCTCATCCACGCCCTAGAAGGTGCTGGTGCCATGGTCCATTTCATCTGGATACCCTCTCATGTGGGTATCCCGCTAAATGAAAAAGCAGACCACCTTGCTCAGTGTGCCCTACAAGATGACACAGTGAACCCTGGCACTGAGCACACTCTGGGTTATGTTAAGAGTAGCATTAAGGACTTTGTACAAAGTAGCATTAGTGATCAGTTGGAGCTTTGTTGCCATAGGGGCAGTAGCACTAGTCTTCACTATGCACGTGTCTCCCAGAGCTGTGCTTACACCTACGGGAGACACACTGCATCACATGACAGGGTGGCAATGAGGCTCAGATTAGGCTACAAATACTTTTGGGAAGTCAGTGCTTCTCCTGGTGTGTGCTGTGTGCTGTGTGCTGCACCAAGGGGACACACTCTGCGTCACTATATCATGGAATGTCCTCTCATTGCTAAATTTAGGCCACAAGGTCAGCATGACTTGTACAGCCTCATTGACCATCTCCTAGACTCTGCCACCCTCAGGGAATATCCTCAGTTTGCTCCCAGACTGTAGGATGTCTTAGGCAATAAGGTGTGCAATATGTGTTTATTTATTGAAATACTTGTATTCTTGTTGTGTATACTGTCCAGAGTTATTTTTGTGATACTTTAACCTTAAGTCTTTGCCCAGGGGGTGGGTGGCAAGGTCCATCCTCCTCCTTTGTTGTAATTATTTATTAATTCATCAATAAATGTATCAATCAATCAATCAATCGTGTCCAGCAATGGTTGTTTGTCAAAACAGTAAATGTTAGGTAGTTTTCACAGCGAGTGTTTGCATCTTCCGCGGATAAAGATAAAAACGAGGTAGCATCTAAGAGGCAGACTATTACATTCCTTTTGTTCTCTATTTCTACCGCCTCTGTTCATGATTGTGTGTTCTTGACAATACACCACAGAGAACTGATAAGCAGTACAGGAATATACACATTTTCTCATGCATATCCATCATCTTATCTGTCATATATTATAATCTATCTGAATCTATCTATCTATCTCCCTACCTATCCATTTATCCTAATTCTTTTTATTTTCCCCGCATCTGACAAGAAGACTTGCTGAAAGTGACAGACACAACACCATCTCTCAGGACAGAAAAGGTTGCACTATTCCACTGACTTGAATGTAATGGAACAAATCTATGAAAATCTTTGCTGGTGTGCTGTTCAAGACTCCTGGAAATTGAAAGGACTGCAAGGCGAGCTACACAACTGTCTAGGGAATACTTTGAGGGAAGGCAGGAAAGAACACCCAGTTATCTTCACTCTTTTTATGTACCAAGGAAAACATAAAACAATAAATAAAAGACTCATTTCTGCAGATCTACAGGTGCCTTGGAAGGAATCAGTCATCACACACAGGTACACTTAACCCCTTCAGTACCAGGAACCGTTTCCATATTCATTCTGCTTACACATCTGGGACCCCAGAAATAAATTATACAGTAAAAAAAAAAAAAAACTAGCGCAAATCATTCTTCGACAAAATAGCTGCGACTTGTTGGGGTTTAATTTAATCGCAATTGTGCATAGTTTTCTTAAGATTAACAATATTCTTATGAGAAATGTAGGCTAATTTAGAGTGTGGTAGACACTCCTTTTTTTTTTTTTTCTTTCTACTCATCCAGGGACGTATCCATAGACATTTTCTTTTCTGTTGACTTCCGGTTCACCAAAAGAAGAGCAACCACAGCTTTAGCATCGTCACTGGAGGAAGACCTTTTGGCAGTTAGCTGTTTGTTTACATTCACTTCCCCCCAAAGTGCCAACTACTCAATACTTTCCAGTCACTACGTGTGACACTTTCCGACTAGAAGGGATGAATCGGAAACTATACCGACATCGAATTTCAGTTGCAAATTGGCACGTGTGAACCCGCCTTAAGATGACTCCTGGGGCTCCAACTCAGAGATTTTTTACAGTGTTGCCACCAATTTTTCTGGCAGCAATGCAGCAGTGGGATGGTTAGGGTAGGAGGGGGGAGAGTCCAGGAAGAAAGTTGGGAAGGGAGGGAAGGTGGCGGGGGAAGGACAGGGTTGGTGCTAGAAGGGAAGAGGGGGGAGGGAGGAGAGAGGGCGGGAAGAAAGAGTGGAAGAGGAAGGAGATAGCAACAAAGGCTGGGTAGAAGGGGATGGAGGAGAGGGGAAAGACAGAGAAAGGGAGGAGGAGGAGAGGGGGAATGCAGTTAAATTGACACGGCTTAAATTTGAACATTTAAGTGCAATGGCACAAAAGTCATATGTAACACTGTAATAGATAACTGCGGTGTAACTTCACAAGTACAATAATGATTGAATGATTCTTGTGTGTGTGTGTGTGTGTGTGTGTGTGTCGCTCTCTCTGATGTCATCACAAGCCTAAGAGTAAGATCACTGGCGCACTTTTAAAAGTCACCTAAAACTACCTTGTGTGATTCTGTTTCCATACTGTCCCAAAATGTTAGATAAAAGAACCTTTTCAACGCAAAAGAAAGGCAAAGTAATGCTGGTATTACCGGTATTTTCATATAGATATCGGTATATCTGTATCATTATTTCATATCGAAAAGGACTGTATTAACACGTTTCAGAATATCAGTAATATTTATACTGACATTTTTTTCAATATTGCACATCCCTAGTTTGTTTACATTAACTTCCTACCAAGGCACCAACTAGCCGATACTTTCCAGTCGCTATGTGTGACGTCTTCCGACTAGAAGGGCTCATTCGATACTTCTAGCTTCTTCCAATTTCAGTCGCAAATTGGTACGTGTGAACCCGTCTTAACCTTCTGCCCTCCATACACCCTTGCTAATGTCAATCAAATGGTCTAATGGTAAACAAAACTCAATTAAAATAGTGAAGACTGTGGCTATTAATCTTCTGCCCTCCATATAGAGTCATTATAGACTCTTGCTCATGTCAATAAAATGGTCTAATGGTACACAGAACTCAAGGTAAAAATGTGTCCCAGTACTGAAGGGGTTAAAGTGCCTCAATTTCTATTAGGTGCAGTGTCACATTTCTCTCTCTCTCTCTCTCTCTCTCCAGTGCCCGGATGTTAGTGAATTGGTGAAGTGAATTTAAAACCTTTGCTGGATTTTGGTGAACTGGTGAAGTAAATATGAAACTTTTGCTAGATTTTGGTGACTTTGTGAAGTGAATTTAAAACATTTGCTGGATTTGATGAATTTGTAAAGCTTCCTGGATCTTGGTGACTGTAAAGTTTCCTGGATTTTGGTGACTGTAAAGCTTCCTGGATCTTGGTGACTGTAAAGCTTCCTGAATCTTGGTGACTGTAAAGCTTCTTGGATTTTGGTGACTGTAAAGCTTCCTGGATCTTGGTGACTGTAAAGCTTCTTGGATTTTGGTGACTGTAAAGCTTCCTGGATCTTGGTGACTAAAGCTTCCTGGATTTTGGTGACAAACTTCCTGGATTTTGGTGACTAAAGCTTCCTGGATTTTGGTGACTGTAAAGCTTCCTGGATTTTGGTGACTAAAGCCTCCTGGATTTTGGTGACTGTAAAGCTTCCTGGATTTTGGTGATTGTAAAGCTTCCTGGATTTTGGTGATTGTAAAGCTTCCTGGATTTTGGTGACTAAAGCTTCCTGGATTTTGGTGACTGTAAAGCTTCCTGGATTTTGGTGACTGTAAAGCTTCCTGGATTTTGGTGATAGTAAAGCTTCCTGGATTTTGGTGACTAAAGCTTCCTGGATTTTGGTGACTGTAAAGCTTCCTGGATTTTGGTGACTGTAAAGCTTCCTGGATTTTGGTGACTGTAAAGCTTCCTGGATTTTGGTGACTTAAGCTTCCTGGATTTTGGTGACTGTAAAGCTTCCTGGATTTTGGTGACTAAAGCTTCCTGGATTTTGGTGACTAAAGCTTCCTGGATTTTGGTGACTAAAGCTTCCTGGATTTTGGTGACTGTAAAGCTTCCTGGATTTTGGTGACTAAAGCTTCCTGGATTTTGGTGACTGTAAAGCTTCCTGGATTTTGGTGACTGTTAAGCTTCCTGGATTTTGGTGACTGTAAAGCTTCCTGGATTTTGGTGACTGTAAAGCTTCCTAGATTTTGGTGACTAAAGCTTCCTGGATTTTGGTGACTAAAGCTTCCTGGATTTTGGTGACTGTAAAGCTTCCTGGATTTTGGTGACTGTAAAGCTTCCTGGATTTTGGTGACTGTTAAGCTTCCTGGATTTTGGTGACTGTAAAGCTTCCTGGATTTTGGTGACTAAAGCTTCCTGAATCTTGGTGACTAAAGCTTCCTGGATTTTGGTGACTGTAAAGCTTCCTGGATTTTGGTGACTAAAGCTTCCTGAATCTTGGTGACTAAAGCTTCCTGGATTTTGGTGACTGTAAAGCTTCCTGGATTTTGGTGACTAAAGCTTCCTGAATCTTGGTGACTAAAGCTTCCTGGATTTTGGTGACTGTAAAGCTTCCTGGATTTTGGTGACTAAAGCTTCCTGGATTTTGGTGACTGTAAAGCTTCCTGGATTTTGGTGACTGTAAAGCTTCCTGGATTTTGGTGACTAAAGCTTCCTGGATTT
This sequence comes from Portunus trituberculatus, assembly GCF_017591435.1. Classification (NCBI taxonomy): domain Eukaryota; kingdom Metazoa; phylum Arthropoda; class Malacostraca; order Decapoda; family Portunidae; genus Portunus; species Portunus trituberculatus. Next base: position 1,263,070 of record NC_059256.1, on the reverse strand, counting down.
TGGTGACTGTAAAGCTTCCTAGATTTTGGTGACTAAAGCTTCCTGGATTTTGGTGACTAAAGCTTCCTGGATTTTGGTGACTGTAAAGCTTCCTGGATTTTGGTGACTAAAGCCTCCTGGATTTTGGTGACTAAAGCTTCCTGGATTTTGGTGATTGTAAAGCTTCCTGGATTTTGGTGATTGTAAAGCTTCCTGGATTTTGGTGACTAAAGCTTCCTGGATTTTGGTGACTGTAAAGCTTCCTGGATTTTGGTGACTGTAAAGCTTCCTGGATTTTGGTGATTGTAAAGCTTCTTGGATTTTGGTGATTGTAAAGCTTCCTGGATTTTGGTGACTAAAGCTTCCTGGATTTTGGTGACTAAAGCTTCCTGGATTTTGGTGACTAAAGCTTCCTGGATTTTGGTTACTGTAAAGCTTCCTGGATTTTGGTGACTGTAAAGCTTCCTGGATTTTGGTGACTGTAAAGCTTCCTGGATTTTGGTGACAGTTAAGCTTCCTGGATTTTGGTGACTGTAAAGCTTCCTGGATTTTGGTGACTAAAGCTTCCTGGATTTTGGTGACTAAAGCTTCCTGGATTTTGGTGACTAAAGCTTCCTGGATTTTGGTGACTGTAAAGCTTCCTGGATTTTGGTGACTGTAAAGCTTCCTGGATTTTGGTGACTGTTAAGCTTCCTGGATTTTGGTGACTGTTAAGCTTCCTGGATTTTGGTGACTAAAGCTTCCTGGATTTTGGTGACTAAAGCTTCCTGGATTTTGGTGACTAAAGCTTCCTGGATTTTGGTGACTGTTAAGCTTCCTGGATTTTGGTGACTGTTAAGCTTCCTGGATTTTGGTGACTAAAGCTTCCTGGATTTTGGTGACTGTAAAGCTTCCTGGATTTTGGTGACTGTAAAGCTTCCTGGATTTTGGTGACTGTTAAGCTTCCTGGATTTTGGTGACTAAAGCTTCCTGGATTTTGGTGACTGTAAAGCTTCCTGGATTTTGGTGACTAAAGCTTCCTGGATTTTGGTGACTAAAGCTTCCTGGATTTTGGTGACTAAAGCTTCCTGGATTTTGGTGACTGTAAAGCTTCCTGGATTTTGGTGACTGTAAAGCCTCCTGGATTTTGGTGACTGTTAAGCTTCCTGGATTTTGGTGACTGTAAAGCTTCCTGGATTTTGGTGACTAAAGCTTCCTGAATCTTGGTGACTAAAGCTTCCTGGATTTTGGTGACTGTAAAGCTTCCTGGATTTTGGTGACTAAAGCTTCCTGAATCTTGGTGACTAAAGCTTCCTGGATTTTGGTGACTGTTAAGCTTCCTGGATTTTGGTGACTGTAAAGCTTCCTGGATTTTGGTGACTGTAAAGCTTCCTGGATTTTGGTGACTGTAAAGCTTCCAGAATCTTGGTGACTAAAGCTTCCTGGATTTTGGTGACTAAAACTTCCTGGATTTTGGTGACTAAAGCTTCCTGGATTTTGGTGACTGTAAAGCTTCCTGGATTTTGGTGACTAAAGCTTCCTGGATTTTGGTGACTAAAACTTCCTGGATTTTGGTGACTAAAGCTTCCTGGATTTTGGTGACTGTAAAGCTTCCTGGATTTTGGTGACTAAAGCTTCCTGGATTTTGGTGACTGTAAAGCTTCCTGAATCTTGGTGACTAAAGCTTCCTGGATTTTGGTGACTGTAAAGCTTCCTGGATTTTGGTGCTTAAAGCTTCCAGGATTTTGGTGACTAAAGCTTCCTGGATTTTGGTGACTAAAGCTTCCTGGATTTTGGTGACTGTAAAGCTTCCTGAATCTTGGTGACTAAAGCTTCCTGGATTTTGGTGACTGTAAAGCTTTCTGAATCTTGGTGACTGTAAAGCTTCCTGGATCTTGGTGACTGTAAAGCTTCCTGGATTTTGGTGACTGTAAAGCTTCCTGGATTTTGGTGATTGTAAAGCTTCCTGGATTTTGGTGACTTAAGCTTCCTGGATTTTGGTGACAAGCTTCCTGGATTTTGGTGACTTAAGCTTCCTGGATTTTGGTGACTGTAAAGCTTCCTGGATTTTGGTGCTTAAAGCTTCCAGGATTTTGGTGACTAAAGCTTCCTGGATTTTGGTGACTAAAGCTTCCTGGATTTTGGTGACTGTAAAGCTTCCTGGATTTTGGTGACTAAAGCTTCCTGGATTTTGGTGACTGTAAAGCTTTCTGAATCTTGGTGACTGTAAAGCTTCCTGGATCTTAGTGACTGTAAAGCTTCCTGGATTTTGGTGACTGTAAAGCTTCCTGGATTTTGGTGCCAGTAAAGCTTCCTGGATTTTGGTGATTGTAAAGCTTCCTGGATTTTGGTGAATTTGTAAAACTTTCTGGATTTTTTGGTGACTTTGCAAATGAACCTATAATCTTTCCTGGATTTTGGTGACTGAAGTAAGCATAAAACTTTTCCTGAATTTTGGTGACTGTGAAGTAAGCATAAAATCTTTTCTGGATTTTGGTGAATTGGCGGTGAATTTGCCGAGAACGAGAACCGAAAACCTCTCCTAGATTTTGGTGAATTGGTAAAGTAAGCATAACACTTTAATTATTATTATTATTTTTTTTTTTGGATTTTGGTGCC